>NW_027614498.1:0-25834 GCF_965212315.1 Lampetra planeri | reverse complement strand
ATCCTCAATTTTAATGACTCATTTCCGTGGGACACTATACTTAAGCCTTGGGCCTGACATCAGGGAAAAGGCAAACCCTCAGTCCCCATCCTCCATCTGAGCAGAAATAAGAGTCGAGAGTATGTCTAATTTTATTATCAGCTCGCCCCTCCTCTCCTCACAGCAGACATCCAGTCGGACCTGCTGCTTGCAGGTAAAACGGCGGATGAATTAAGGGTTATTCCTTTGCATGAATGATGTGATTAATGAATCAAAATGGTGATATTACATTAGTAAAATTAATATTTCCAACTTTTTGAACGTTTGAAATTTGTTTGGTATATTTGGAAGTTTAAGAGTTAAATCTGCTGTTAACTGATTACAAATTACAAAGAACCAAGAATGTAATGATTGAAATTAGAGAAGAAAATGGACTTGTAGGAAGAAAAGAAAGGAAATGAGAGAATGTACAAGGAATTTTAGGAACAAATTAAATTGGTCATTCATATGTTGACACAGCATGCGATGTGATTACACTTCACTGCATATTACTTTTCTTGGAGAAAAACATCCCTGCAAAGCAAAACACATTTGATTTGAATCCTGATTTTAGGTCAAAGTGTCTCAGTCTGAAAAAGTTAACTTAAGTTTCAGAAGTGCAATCTACGCGCTGTAATATGCACAACTAAATGTGACACGAACAAGGTCACGAGAATGAACCTCAAAGTGGCTCGTCGGCTCTCCAGTTCTGAAGTCAGAGAATTACATCCGTACATGTGTGCACAGGAGTTGATCAAACCTTTACTACTGACATATAATTATAAACATGGAATATATTCACAGAGAGTAATGTCATTTATAGTCATGTCATAGTCATTCTTTTGATTAAAAAAAATTACATATGTTAAAAAAAAAAACAATGGCTGGTAGCATTGAATCCAGATGTCCAGGTCATTTGAATCCTTTGAGAAACAAACGGCGCAGATGAAGACAGATGAAAAAAGATTTGTTGGACACTATCTGTCGCTGTATCTGCTACGGTGTCGCCCTTCAATGCACATCTATTGTCGCGTCGCCACTGTGTTCCTCTGTGCAATGACGTTATGTACACACACCTGATGATTAATATGCAGCGGCAAAGCGGGATAAAAGAAAAGCAGAGGAGACAAAGACCTGATGGTGAACACTGTGTGAGTTCAGCACACTGGGTGCACAAGTGTGAGAGGAGACAAAACACACACCGGCATATGTACAGATATACAGCAGCATTTTAGAGATAACACACTGACTAACTATTTGCAGAATGGTAGTTTTTTGCTCAGCTACAATACTAGTTTTAGTTCTGTAAGTCACACGTATTGTTCCACAGAATGCTTATGCATGCATGTGTGTATACGTGTGCGTCCATGCTCAATGTCAATCAAAATGGTTTTAATTAAGAGTTGCTGTGCAAGGTTAGTGATTGTTGCTGGAGAGGAAATCACTATCAGTCTCCCATTTTCACATGAATGAGCTCTTTTAATTAAACCGAGCAGCTAATGAGAGCCTACATCAAAATAATAGAACGTTTTAATGTATGAAATGAACAAAAACGGCACAATGATGACATATAGGGGAAACAGCTGAGCGAGAGACAATTGGCGGCAGAGCTGAGCGACGAGACAATTGGCGGCAGAGAAAGTGAATGAAAGGAAGGGAGATTAACTGGTTCTGAGCAGAAAACAGATATCTGTTGTCTTTGAACCTTTAATGTTATTTTTGCGCTGACAGAAGTTCAAAGAATCGTCAGGCCCAGATTGAGTTCGACTTTGGTGCACAAAAGAAACGAGGACCAGAAAGGGAGAATGAATATTGACTTGCTATGTTGCCAGTGTGCGTGTGGGTGTGTGACAGAAGATAGAAATGAACTCAAACTCTGAAGCAAAGGAGGGAGATCTCAGATGAAAAGCTGGAGAAAAAAAAATCTCTCCCATTGTTGGCGTCTGTGTTTGGTATGTGTGTGCGTGTAGGGTTGTCAAGCATCCTTGTGTGCCTGCTACTATGATTTCTGCATTTGAAGGTTAATTAACGCTTGGAGTAAAAGCTACAGGACTGCAAATCAAAGACAGTAAACAGACTTCCAGCCGCCACAGGGGATTATTAGAAAAATAAATGAAAGCTGCAAAATACAATTACAAATATTTGAAATGTGAACTCGGGGAAGCAGTTTTCCCTCCGCTTCTCCTTTGATAACACTAAAACGATCAAGGACGAATGAAACAAACTTAAAACACAACTGTGGCTGACTGTGTCTTTTGTACGTGTTTAGCACAAGATGAAGCCATTTGTGCCAAACTGCAATTTCCTAACAAAATGTCATTAATATTCACAGACAACATATTAATCATGAGCAGCCTTTTTTTTTTTCAGAAAACAAGATAAAACTGAAGCAATGGGTGATACAAATCCTACTTGGACTCCAAGTGTGTGATGTTACTGGTTGGGAGGGTTTTGAACACAGGAATTGGGGCTGTGTGCATGTCAACACCCTCAGCCTGGCAAAACACTGGGATATGAGCTAATTACTAAGGAAGACAACCAACGGGGCAAAACAGAGAGAAAAATCAAATTAAAGGAAGAGGGATTAGTGTGAGAGGCTTTGTACTTTAGCAGCAAGAGTTTAGCGCAGACACTTGGAAAAGTAGAGGAACAAAGTGGGGCAGGAGGGCAGAAAGTTACAGAGAATCTGTTTCCCGTGTCCCCTGTCAATCCCTGTCATGTCTGTCTCCTTTTACTTCTCTCTGAGGAGCTGTCCCTTGTCCCAGCCCCACCACTCATATCTGATGGGCAGCGGGATGCTATTTTCTTAAACACTGATTTTTTGGGGGGGGAGGGTGGTGGTGGTGGTGGGTTGCAGACAGACATAAACAGCAGCACCTCGAGCTACAAATCTCTCCGAAACGTCCGTCGCTCACTCTGTTCATCCAATAGCCCCCGTCAGGCAGTGTTTGGGTCAGGACTGACACTGCTGGGCTTTCAAACAGGTCCCACATAGAACCGAGTCTCCTTTGGGTTTTGTTTCCACATACAGCACCCCCAGCCCATCACAACCCCACTGTCCCTGCCTGTCACTCCAGCATTAACTCTGTATACACACCGGCCCATTAAAGTACACACAGCACAGGCCCGCAGGGCACAATAAATACCCTTTAATCTGATATCCTTGTGTTTGCTTCAAAAGAAAATAATTTTGAGGTTTTATTTGAGGGTTTGAAACAGTACGTCAAGACAGTACTCCCGAAAAATATTTTAACCTCTTTTCACCGACAGTTGAAGAGCCATTTTGTGGTTTCCTAAAGTTGAGGTTCTTAAAGTGCTTTTGGGTTTTCTGTGGCACCAAAAAACCCGACGTGTACAGTGGCGGCTGGGTGAAAAACATTCAAGGGGGAGGCTATGCTTTATTGAGTTAGTTTCTGAACGCACAGAGAATGAAAAACATCCTTATTTGAAAGATTACAGTAGCACTGTGAAATGTTTTCCACCAGATCGGCCAACAGGGTTTGGTGCTGACTGGACGATTAGACGCAGCAGACAGGACGCTCTGTCTTGAAAATTACAATTTTAATTTTACTATAATAATACAGATTTGTGTAGCATTGCTGTATTTTTCACCAACTGCCCTCTGCTGGCCATCCACACATGTACACTTAGCGGTACTTCAGAAGTAAGTGAGGAAATTTGGTGACACCCAAAACCACCCGGCACACCAGCTGCAGCCAACAGGATTCAGGTGCAAGAGTTTCAACCTGGAGGGGGAGCCACTATTTATATTTTGTACAATAGCAATGGGGGTTTACTTAAATATATTTGTATCGTTTCTCCTAACACTCCTTTCCAAACACTACAACTGCTAGAATCAATATTTTCATATTCTGTCCTATCATTAGTTCTGGTTTTACAGCCTCCAGCTGTATTATCGTCTGTATTATTATTCATCACTGCTGTTTTCAGTGAACGGGCTGTTGAATAGTGGAGCATTCAAAAGGCAGTCGAATAAAGCAGAGAGAATACTTGACTTACGCCAACAAAGGAAGATTATGCTGCTGTGTATCTGTGGCACCAGTAGACTAGGTAACGGCTTGATAGCTTTTAGTATTTAGCTTAGTTTGCTTGAAAATGTTAGAAATACACTAACAGGTAATACTAGTCTCATGAACATCTCTTTCGACAGGTCAAAGTTAAAACTGTTAATGTAATTTTTACAGAAATTCAAACAATTTGTATCTCAGAGCAGGTCGAAATCCAACACAATCCTTCATGAACAAGGTCTTCAAATGAGTTCAACAGTGAGGATGCAGAGCTCAAACTGAGTGATACACATTTAATATGCATGAACTGTCACAAGGCTCCAGGTAATGTAAGAAACACCAGATTTCGTCAAACAACGCATGAGTGATTTCACCATTTCTCTCCAGCTGTTTCTTTAAGACTCCCT
This sequence comes from Lampetra planeri, assembly GCF_965212315.1. NCBI lineage: Eukaryota > Metazoa > Chordata > Hyperoartia > Petromyzontiformes > Petromyzontidae > Lampetra > Lampetra planeri. The sequence continues at coordinate 21,381 of NW_027614498.1, read as the reverse complement.
CAAGACATTTAATTAGGTTTGTAGGGAATTATAAAAGTACTAGAATACCTGAATTCTTTTGGACATTTTTTAAAAAGGTCATCCAGTGTAGAGTACCTTTTTACCTGACTCTACACATCCTGTGACCCAGCCAGCAGCAACAAACTGAACCTCCAGCCGGCTCTTATCCTCAACAGTAACACAATGCTGGCGAGGGAACAGCTGCAGGCCTTTTCTTCAACACCATTACAATGTGATTTGAACATAATTACGTGAACATTACTGTGCCCCCACACAGATCTCAAATCAAAAATCACACAGTGGTCAACAGCAGAGGCGGGCATGATGGACCGCTAAAATGAATCTGTAGATCAGAAACGCGTAATTTGTTTTCTTCATGCAGTTGTCTATGAATATCGGTGGTGAGCTCTTGGTCACAACAAAGCTCCAGTTCAAGTGGAAATACCAAAAAGACACATTAAAAAGATTTTGCCATGTGACATTTATGATTCCAGCTGTCTCCAGAATTTTCCCCATAGTGCAACAAACTGACATTAACTGTTGAATCAGAAGCACTCGACATACAAAAGCTTAATAAAAAAAAACAAAAAAAAAAACCTTTGGACCATTTCTACACCTTAACTGAAAAACTCTACTACCTTTCCTCTCTTTTTAGCTTAGATTAGCTTAGCATGCAAATTAGCAAATTTTTTGGCCGACACTGGAACCCATGGCAAATTGAACCACTGATATTGCCAAATGCATCAGCAACACATCAGATTGAAGACTTTATTGACTTCCTGGATACGGCTGGATTCTATTGAAGAACATGAAAGGACATCAAGTGAAAACCACATCTACTGTCTTACATCAGTGTACAACACTTGAAGACATGTGACACAGTTAGCTTATTCGAAACACAGCCCTCTTTCTTTGCAGATGTGCACCAGTAAATTGTAGTTATTTGTTCCAGTGTTCGGGGATTAAAATACTTGCCACGTCTGTGCTTTTGCTCGTCATGTAAAACTGCAGCGCTCTTCTCTTCTGGCTGTGAATGTGAAAGCTAAAAGATTAATTAGCAGAAGAGACTGTTTTTTAGGGTGAGGTTAGAGATGACCTCTGACCTGGATGACCAGCCTCTGCTGAGCTCAGCTGTAATGATTGCTGTTATTCTTTGGCCATGGGCTTCTGTCTTTCTCTGGACCTGAGGTGGTGGAGTGGGAGTTGACAAAGACAGCAGTCATATAACACTCAACCTTGGAGTGGGAGCGCTGTGAAAGAAAGCGCGTCTGAGAAACAGCATATCAATATGTTCCCTTATTTAATTGGCAGCGCTAATTTGCAGCATCATTTGTTGTCTTTCTGCTTGAATGAGACAGGAATAGAAACGCAAACAACTCAGTGGTGAAGGGAGAATAATGGGGGCCTGTCTTTCTTTCATTAAGGCCAAACTGGTTTCACATGGACACCAGCACATGGACACCAGCAAAGGAAATAAGGAATTTTCATCATAATTGTTATTTTGCAGATTAGACTTTTTTATACATTAAAGCTCATTTAATCTGTTGACAAAGATAAATGTACCATGTGTTTAATAGATAATCTTCAATGTTGACTTCAGTGTTGTTCACTGATTTAAATGGTCATTGCCATTGTTATTTATTTCTTATTCTTCTTTTATTTGTGGTGCAGAGTGGCCCCACATGCAATTTCGTTGTAACTCCGTGCGCAATGACAATAAAGATCTATAAAAATAAAAGTCTATTCCTATTCCTATTGATGCAGCATTTTTTTATATCATACACACACACATTGATATTAATGTGTGTGTGTAAAAATTATTAAATATATTAAAATGTATTAAGGATATTAATTATTAGTAAAAAAATTATAGATACTGTATTTTTGAAATACAGTATTTTTGAAATTGTTGTGCAGGCTCATTTGAAAATAATAGGTATTTATGTCCCCGACTCACAGAGGTTTAAGTTAGAAACTGATGGCAGGTGGGCGATAACCAGGGGCGGAAATGGAGGAGTTGACTGAAAGAGGTTGTGGTGGTATTAATTAAACAATGGCTCATTTTAATCACAGTTAATTACATTTGCCAGCGAGGGTTGAGAGCAGTGGGGGGGGGGGGGGCTGCAGGCGATTGTATCAGTGTCTGCGCTCATTAATACGGTGCAGCTGTCTGATCGTAACATGCCGCCTCTGTCATCAATAATCACTGAGAGATTCCATCTGTGTCAGGAGGAGGTGACAGAGTTAAAACAGTGATTGTTTATGACCAGGCAGCAAAGGCCAACACCATCAACTGAGCTGTTGGTCTGAAGCTCAGACAAATGTGGTGGCAGGATAGCAAAAACAAAAAGAGAGCAACAACCAAAAGAAAAAAGAATGAAAAAAAATAGAAAACAAGACAAAATTGTTGGAGCGAGCATGAACCACTGGTTAAACTGTAGATTAATGTTACACCTATTTATCAGTCAAATGGCTGCTAATTAGTCTTTTCTGCCTTGAACTACATTTATAAACTCTTCTACCCTGCCCCTCATCCATTTTCCACCCACCATTCCCTTTCCTCTTTGTCTCACAGTAACATGCCTATTATCTGCCCATCGATGGCCGTTTTCCCATCTATAAACAGCCAGCCGCTCAGATGTTGACCTATGACTGCTGGCTGACCTTAAGGTTACCAGCGAAAAGGACAGAGCTCATGAAGGAAACTCATCATGGCTGTGTGTTATCACCGTGGAACAAGAGGGGAAGTGTAAAAAGAGAAATTTACAAGGAGTCAAAAGGGAAATTGCAGCCAAGAAGTCAGCACTCAACTGACTAACAGGCCAGAATGTTAGTTGTAATGTTGCAAAAAGGCACAAATCAGCTGAAACAGCAGTGTGATCACTTTCAATTTCATGTGTGTGATGAGTTGAGAACACACTCCTAGCAGCAGTCCCACAGCCTCCCTCTGTGTCGCGTCCTGGCGCAATCAGCGACGTTTCTAAAAGCAGATTATACCTCCTCACCTATAAGCTCAGAGGGGACTGTAGTGTGTCGCACAACCACAACAGGATTAGTATGCATGTTAAGAGACACTGGGGGAAATGGATTGTGCTCCGACTCCCACGTCTGTATTAATGAAATGAAGGAAGATCTTTATCACAACAAGGACGCTACAAATGATCATCTTCTAATAAGACACACTGGCAAATTGATTCAGTATTTACCATCATATCAGAGCTTAATTCCATGGTTATTTAAGGTATTTTCATTAATGTAAGAAGTAAAACAGAATTTTTTTTTAACATATGGCTAACTTAAGTTTATTGCAGAACTGAAATGTATGTCAGATGAAATCTATTGCTGATTATTTGATGGATTACGTTCTCATGTTGTAGATGCAACATAGGAATCTTAAATGTATTTACACTGTTTTCCGGTGGCAGATACAGTCCAGTAATTGAGAGTGAAACAATATTTTAATAAAAACTATATTGGATGGAGAGGGGGGAAAAAGGGTGGGTGGAGCACGAAAGCGAAATTGGAGAGACAAAAGGGGTAAAATGTGAGATGTTTTTTTCTATAAGAAGAACGAGAGGAGATAAGACTAAAAGGACTGTCAATCAGAGGAACAAACCTTCCAGTGTCCCCTCTTGCTCCTATTCCTCCCGCTCGCTCAATTTCCTCAGATTTCTGCTGAGATAGAGCTGCTGCTCACAGGGACGGCCTGCTGACATCATCTGCTCCATACCAAGTGTCCAGCGCCCTCAGCACCCACCCCAAACACTTCTGTGAAGAGATGGAGAACAGTATACACAGAGCAGAGAAGGACATGCCATCGTTTGTCCAGGCCTCAGTAACCGGTCGAGTCATTGATGAGTGGTTTCGTTTTGCATAAATGATGTCACCCCAGCATGAGTAACGTGTTAATAATAATACATCAATCTTTTATTGAGCCTTTCTAGACACATCCACACTCATACCCTGATCGTGGTAAACCACATCTGTAGCCACAGCTGACAGAAACGTAACCGCCAATTCACACCAACGGGCTCTCAACCAGCACCACACATTCACTACCATTCACACAGGGTCAAGGGTCTTGCCCAAGGACATAACGGCACAGCTAGGATGGAGTGGGATTCAAACCGCCAACCTTCTGGTTATTGGACAAGTTGCAATTCAATGATATTTTAACTAAAGTTGTGTAATGTAGTAATGTAGAATCTCAAATACAGCAATCCAGTGAAATAGACGCCATAGCTGTAATTAAGATCTTATATTGGCATGACTGTCTAACTCACTGCATACAGAGGTTACACATCTGGCTTCAGATTTTCTTTTATCAAACAGGCTCTGGACAAGGCGTTACATGAAGAAACATGGACAATTTCTCAGGTAAACTCCTGGTATTCCAGGTAGTCCAGGTATGGATAACAGCGGAATACTGAACCTTTAGCAGGCATGACATAAAACTGGTACTGAGGTGCTGTATATCGCTGTCATTTCTGTATATAGCCCAACAATCATGACGTCCTGATTGAATGCAGAACACCTCTTAGACAGAAAATAACAATAGGAGTTTTAGGATGGGTTTGCTTTATTTGTCTATGAGGGATTAAAATTCAACGAATGAAAATGATGCTCAGGGCGATAAACAGTACTGCCAGTAGAGGAAATTATATTAAGGGGGAAAAAAATTGTTATACGAGTCATTTAGAAATCACCCAGCAGGAACCAATAAATCCAAAACAGGAACATAATGTGATCTTTAACCCAGTTAACAAACAGGAGGCAAACAGATTAAAGATGAGCATGGAAATCATCCTAGTTAGTGTGTTCAGCTGAATTAGAAACCGCTCCAGCAAAGGCATCATGGACAAAAAAAAGCAAAATGGATAAAGTCCATTCATCATCAGAATTCATCATCACCTTGCAATAAAAGTCAGCATACCCGTGATCCAGCTGCCAGTATTTTCGTCTACGCTGAAGCTTCTTTGTCCTTGTCTCCAACACGGCACCACACTGCCAGTCGGACATTTGTGTGACTGAGGTCACAACTGAACCATCTTCTTATGAGGATCAAAGACATAACGCTTGAAATGCAAGTGAATGCTGACATGCTGAGACTCTGCTTTGGGCTCCTCTTCATCTGCAGGTCCAACTTTGCTCCCCCCCTTTGCCTTCTTCTTTGAGGCAGTGGAAAACAACTGCTTGGTTTCTGGGCGAAGACCCTCTGAAGAGAAGAAAAGCATACGAGTCAAGAAAAGGAGTCCGTTATGAGCTATTAACAATGAAAAAGTGTGGTGTACAATTCAACAGAAACGCCACGTTTTGTCACACAAACCTCTCTGTGCTTCATATTTGCAGCCTTGTCTTTACACCATGAGAAATAACTGCAATGTTCAGGGTTGTCTGACCTGAGGTACAGCGGCACCAGCATTCTTCTTGCTATCGTCTTGCAAATGTGAGGGTAGTTATGTTTGCAGTACGAGATATCCCTTCTTTTCATCTCATATCACCACAAAACACCACAAAAAGATGCACAGACACACACTTGAGCAGTCTTTACATTCAATGTCTACTTTGAGCATCTTGGATAAGCACATTTCCAGATTTACTTGCATGTTACAGTAAAATATCTGTTGGTGTAACATATGTATGACACCGGGCATGAATGAGCAACAAAAACAGAACTTCTCTTTTTAATTCCTCTTCTTTCTTATAAAGAAGAGGAGTTTAAAAAGAAAAAAGCCAACAACAAGTCATACAGGTTTGTGCAAGTGTGGGAAATCTCAAGGAAACCCATATGTCAATTACTGAAGAAGAGAAATGACGCCTGAATGACTTGTGAACTTTGACAGAAATGTGGATAAGCGTGTTGGTAACAGAAACATATAAATGTTTGCAAAATGTTCAAACTAATCATGTAAGAATATTGGTCTCATTATCAATAGCTGCAACAATGACACTTCACTAAGAACAGTGACGTCTTCTCCTGGCAGATGTCAAACCTGTGTCTGAGTTACAATTCTGCGTTAGGAATGTGTGGGTCTGTGTGTCAGGGACTTTTGGGTATGTGAAGCAGTGAAGAGGATGTAGGTGAGGTTCTCTCTAAATGTTTTTGTTTTCTCTTCCCTCCTGGTGCGGAGGAGTGGGTTCTGAGCAACAGAAGGTAAAATAAATACAGAACAGACTTCCACCGGAACACAGGCAACCCTCAGGGGAATCCTGGGAATGTAGTTGGAGATGTCAAGCCTACCACTCTTACCGCATCCTGACAACTGCCCACAAAGCCCCACAATCCAAGGACAGACTGAGAAAGAGCTTTCAGAGAGAACACTGATGCTGAAACTGAAGGACCACAGAACTAACATGTCACATGTGAGTAAAAAGTCAGAATTCTTACCTTGGACACGAATCTTAAACTTCCCACTCTGTCCAAACCCACCCTCGATAATGCCGGTTTCACCTGTCGACAGTGTGACCTTTAACCCCACAAAGATCTGGAGGTTGGTTTCTTTCTTGAAAAGGTTGCGACCAATCACAGTGTAGTCATCGGTCACCTGAGAAAAAGAGAGAGGGCAAGAGATTCAGTGCAGTGCTAAGAAGAGCTAAAGGGAGATGTACTATGGGAGAGAAGACCTCTGCTGAGAGCTGAGTGACAGTTACTGACATCTAGTATTATACTATTTGATGATGGGCAGGATTTAGTGTTTTCCCTTGGTGTGGCTCTCAAGGACATGCACAGATTTATGTCAACATTTTATGTTTACATGTTATGCGCATAATTAGCATGTGAGTTCCTTCTCTACTGAGCTTCATGCTGCTGAACATTCATCTGGCAACGAAGACGAATTCTTGGATCTCCGCCGTTAGTGTAATGGGTTCTCCTCTGGCCTGTGTTCACCCCTTCTTTTATGAAGATGTATTGTTTTTGCATCTTTCTGCTCACAGAGAACTAGTGAGGAACAGGAACGGCACCAAACACATCAACTCTTCGAAAACGAAAAACATGATTGAAAAGACTTGATATAACATCTTATGTAGTCAGGGAGAGTTTGCATTTGATCTTCTGGCTCCTTCCTCTGATCTCTTCATCTTGCATGTTGATTTCATGGTACGGTGAGGAAGAACTGCTGACCTTCTGTCCTGTGCCCTCATGAACCACACCGCTCACAGTCAGCCACATTCTTCTGAGGCTTGCCGCCTGGCTGTCTGACACACTCCCTCTCATTCCTCCTGCACATTTTATGCTATATTTGTTTGTATAGCTTTCTTATCGTCCTTCACTAAGTCGATCTAACACAGCACTAATCTGATAAAAGGAGGGCACCACTCTGTCGCCAACTCAACCCCACAACAAGCAACCCCTGCTCTTCCTCTCCTCTGCCTCACCCTCATTCATTCTTGAACATTTGACCCAGACGTACCTCAAGTGTGACCGATGCACTGATAAAAATACTGTTGCTATACACGTCTGACAGACCGTATGAATTGTGACTACCGTAGATGAGTTTGTCATTTCTCGGCAGGGACAGAGATGTGTCTTTACGAAAAGAAAATCTTGAAATACAACTTCTGCCTCATCCTGGGAGAGAAATAAAGAGCAAGTCGAACGCCACGTTCTGACCTCTGCTGCTCTACTCCTGAGTCGTGACTGGAGCTGTCAACGTCCTGAGGTGTTAACCACAAGTGACTTGTTCACACACTTGAACCCTGACATGAATCTGACCCTGTACAAAGGCACACACACTAAGACACTTCACTGTACGCAGCAGAATGACGAGAAATAAAACAACTTGCATGTACAACCAGATGTGGGTGGTTTACAATGACTGCAAAGCTTTTACAACGCTATAGATGTCTTAAAGTTGGTCAGTAGTTCTGGAGGCCACCAGGAGTGACGTTATCAGAATCAGAATGAATGAAGTGGTGGTAATTTATCTGGTAATTATTGGCAACGTTCACGTAATATTTAGATTTCAAAGTACTTGTATACTTTATTAAGATGTTTCCAAGGAGACATCAAAGCTTAGGCAGCATGCAGTAAAATTTGAACAAAAATTGTCCACAAACACAAATGTGTAAGACGTTACGGACTTTTATCAATATGAATGAAAATGCAGCGCGTAGGAGTGATCCAACAAATCAATGTGTGTGACAGAGAAGGGAGGAGAATCAGAGACGGAAATGTGCTGAGCCAGGAAGAACTGAGGAGAGAGTCAAGTGAACGCGGAGTCATGTGGGTATTCCTGTGCCACTCAGGTGTGTCCAAACAGCGCCAGCTTCTGACAGCTAGACAGAGCTAGTGGCGTCAGACGGCCACCCACACATGCCTCAAACACTGCTCATGACCACGCATGCTTGTTTGTGTGTACGTGTCAGTTTAGGAATATACAATAGGGGCTTTGTCCAAGAGTCATGCTCCATTGCCACCAGCAATGAGAAACATGCAAAAAAACTAGAGCCAGCAGAGGTACTACGTGATAGAGAAGACAGATAAGCGAGGAGTCAGAAAAAGGTGAAGAACTTACAATCTGTTGAGTGTCCACTCACCCTTTCCACCTGTCCTTCTTTATGTTTGGTCTTGTAGATGCGCAGGCGAGGGAGGGCAGTCTCAGTATAGCCTTTATCTTCAAACCCATGGAGCAGACGGCCTTGGAAGGCTAACCGGCATGCATTAGCATGGATGTCTGTGTCCAGCTTGGAGCCAATCACGAGGCAGAGTGAAGGACACGTGACCGGCCGCTCAAACTCCAACAAGGCCCATTGCTCCGGGTCAGGTCCAGAACCTGACTCTCCCTGACGGGTGACGTACTCGTCCTGGTAGAAGTACTCCCTGTCAAAGGTGAAGGCTGTTTCCAGTGAGCAGGGCTGCAGACGTGGTTCAGTGTCTGAAAGGGGCTCTGAGACAGCCGCAGGTGGTAGGCCGAAAAAGGTCACCCTCGCCATGACGGTTTCATGTCCCACTGTGATGTGGAACTTTGCACGAGTGGTGAGAGCACCCTTGAAGTAGCCTATCTTTCTGACAGAGATGACAGCTGCATAGAGGGTGCGCAGGGACCCTGGGGTGCACACAACACCCCGCTCCAATAGTTTAGGGTCAAACTGTGTGACGCATACACCCACGCGGTCTCCCTGCATGGCCCCTGACACTGGCTTCCGAAACATCTGCACAGACTTTACTTTCTTGGTCACCTAATGTCAGAGGGACAGCAGAAAACACAATTGAACTATGTTACAGAATAGGTTTGAAAGATGCACGGTTCACAGATACAGTAAAACTGAATTGTCATTAAGAAAAACAGATTGTAAAATGGAGCTGAAGTTGATTTTTATTATATTATATAAGATTTATTATATTTCCTATCATTGAATTAGGTTCAAGTTAAATTTAAGACATTTAAAATATAAAACAGTGTGGGGAAATACTTTTAGGATGTAGTGATAAATCAACTGAAAGTACCTGCAGCAAGAAAAGATGTATGTGATAGTAGCAACTAAGCAGCAATAAACAAAAGTAATTTAATGACAAACATACATTTACCTAATCATCTTTAAATGTTCATGAATATATGAGTTGAAATTTATTTATCAGTGAATTGCTATCATTTAAAATTGACTCATTTGGCTTCCAATTAATAAATGTCATGAGAGATGCCTTACTACCGGGTGACTATCAGCCATTTGCTGCCACCAAGAGGCCAGAGTGGTAACTGCTATTAAAGTTCCTGTGCCGAGCAGAGGGCTTGCATCTGGTCTAAATTAAACTAAATTAAATTTAACTAAACTAAACTCACTATCCCTCCCTCAGGTTAAACTGACACATCCTCTCAACCTAATGTGGTAACACCACCCTCTGTCTGCCCACATCCACTTCACTTACAGACTTCCTAAACACTGTGCTCCTACGCTCCTACATTATGTTCAACTCATATCTGCTGCCTACGGCTCAATATGAGCAATTCATTTTTGAAACATACCTTTAGAGCTGGAATTTCCACTGTGTCGTTGATAGCCAGTGACCCCTGAAGGATGGTTCCTGTCATGACTGTTCCCTGACCACGGATTGAGAAGCAATGGTCAACAGCCATCAGCAGGTCCCCTCCAGGGTCTCTCCGTGGGAGGTATGTCTGTTTCTTCAAAAGCTGAGACAGGCAACCCATACAAGAAATGGGGACAGAATGTCATGCTGCTTTAAACTAGTAAATTAGTAAAACTGGAAGGGCACCAGTGTGTTTTCACATTTTACCTCGATTAACATGGGCACTCCTTGTGGCTCCTCTGTGTCAGGAGCCTCTGGGCCCCCCGGCTTTGCTGCCACAGAAATCACTGGACAATCCTTAAATCTGGCCAACCGGATAAAAGTCATGTTGAAAATACTTCATAGCTTGGTTCTGACGGAAAACTTTATTTTAGTGAAGGCTGGAAAGTGGTGCGAGTCAGAGAGGGTTAAGAATGTTGAATTTAGACAAGAGATTCAATCCTGTCTGGGCTTGGGCCCAGAATTTACAGCCACTTCTACCGAATATTCACAAGTGCTTTATTTAAAAGCATACCTGGTGTTCTCCAGTGTTTTGAGTAGTCTCTTTGTCATTTTCTCAATGGCACTCTGTCTCTTGTTTGCTGGCAGTAGGTCAATCTTGTTCAACACGACCACCAGTCGAGGGCACGTTAACTCCCCGATCAGCAGACACTCTGCAGTCTGAGTCTGCACCCCTTTCACCACATCCACCACCAGCATCATCAGGTCAATTATTTGTGCTCCTGGAAAAGAAAATGTAAAATAAAAAATAAGAGGACACTATGTATCTACATTATATTCGGCACATATGAAAAACAAAGGTCTCTGGTGCAGGTTCTGTTGATTAATAACAGCCAACTCTGTGTGATACTATGAAGCTGACAAAAGCAATACAAACAGGAAAGACCTAGTCAACCAAGAAAAACAGAACAAGGAGAGAAATTAGGGGTGGGGTGCACAAACGCAAAGAGAGAGTAAAGGGCTAGAGGGTTGAAACTAGAGCCGCAGTTGAAATCGTTGTCTGTCCTTTCCCTCTTTTCCTGGTTTGGCAGTCTCTCTTTCCTGTGCTCCCCTACGTTCTCTCCTTCCATTTGGCTCCCTCTCTTTCCTGTTCTCTCCCCACTTGGGACAGGAGGGGAAGTCTAATGCATACACAAATATCTACACTTCTCTTCCAAGCATAATCTTTGGCATGTGCCACTTCAGTGTTTTGTTGATTTACTGATTAGTTACAGGACTCATGGTGTTCCAGTGCCTCACAAACGTGACATGAACCACAATCACCCAGTTTGGGATTCATTTGTGACACATATGCAAGACTATTGGAGAATATGGGGTGGGGGGGGGGGGGTAATTTGTGTATGTGAAATATAGTGGATGTAGGTAAGTCTTTCACCCCCCATTAGACAACATGCAATGTTCTGTGGAACTACCAATGGTGAAAGGACGCCCTCTGCTGGAAAGCTCAAGTATGAGTTTGACAGCCTAACATTGAGTTAGGCGGTCAAACTCGTCAAATGTCTCCTTATCACCCTGGTTGACAGACTATAACATCATACTTACATACTGTAGGTAGTAGTTCTATATACCTGTTATTATCTAGAATGCCGTGGATACAATTCAAACTTTCATTCGTATACATACTATGATAACTCATTTCAATTTTAATTTTAATTTTAATTTAATTTAATTTAATTTAATTTCGGGTTGTGGAAGCTGAGTGCATTTCTTGAAGTGTGATAGGTCACATCAAACACAACCTATACAACGTGTGTTTTTCAGTGCTCACCACCAATAATAGTCCGTATCAGAGAGGCGTGTCCCGGGCAGTCCACCAGGGTGAACTGCAGGCTGTCATACTGCTGCTGGCCGAGGCCCCGCAGGTGTTCCGGGAGGTCTACCGCGAAAGAGGAGAAGCCGAGGTCCAGAGTGATGCCTCTCTCTTTGGACTGAGGGTTCTTGTCGAAGGCAGCCGTGGAGGCGGTGCTGCTCAGCGCCCTGGCAAGCGACGTCTTCCCGCTGTCGACATGTCCAAGAACCCCAACGTTGAAATTCAACGTTTTATTCCAATTGACACCCGAGTCTGACATGTTTGCCCGGTTGACGTCACGTTAACTGGTGGAACTATTTTCTTTAGCCTGACTTGAACTTTGAACTCCGAGGTGATAATTTTCCCTCAAAAGTCTACCTTCGTTTAGATAAAAGAAAAATAAACCTCAAGAACTTAACTTTGGTGCACGTATGTACCACTAACTGACTTCCGAATGAGATTAAACGTATGGTTTATGAAAACCAAGCTAGTCTGCAACTGTGACAGGAACATGAAGCGAGACGCATTTCTCAATCGATTACGAAAGACCCAGAAATTAACACTGACTCGCTTAACTCAATGATTAAATGTGACCAGATAATGTCGTTAGTCATATGTGTATAGTGATTTTTTTCTATTATTTTCCTTTTACTCGTATCGGGCAATTATTTACTCACGGACATGATTCTGGTAGTTTCCACTACGACCGTGCAAACTGAGACACAAACGGAAATAAAACCTCTTGGGCGTTTTTTCGACTGTAGTGATTGACACAAGTACAGCCCAATCAATATGCCACATATAACAACAGTATCCAATAGTTTTACCTAACAGATAAAATGGGCGGGGTTTCTAACTATTACTTCCGGTGTTTTTCCCTAGTAACCCGCATGGAAACCGATTTCCCTGTGTGTTGAGTATTTCCGCGCTGTTTGCGGCGGTAAAATAATCTGAGGCACAAGAGGCCGGCTATTTGCCCCCACACCCACTTGACGGGTATAACTCTTATATTGGTTTTTTGTTTTTTTGTGTTTCAAATATGAAGATCGAGGAGGTAAAAAGCACGACGAAAACTCAGCGGATTGCCTCTCATAGTCATGTCAAAGGACTGGGGTTAGACGAGGCCGGCAACGCCAAACAGACAGCATGTGGTTTAGTGGGGCAGGAAGCAGCGAGAGAGGTAAGTTAACATGGTTTTCGCATTTAATTTAGCTTATTCCTGTTGTGTTTGGGACTGGGCAGTTTTTCAAATGACGTGCTGTAGAACAACGTGCACCAGCTAGCTAACTCCGTTAGCACCATGGGGTCGCTGTTCCTCACTGGACGAAGATGAGTTAAAGGAGAACTCCCCCCTGAATGGGTTCAATACATAACCCACACATACATGGATTCACATTGATTCTTCTTATTGAAAGAAACATAATAGAATATTTGACATGGTTATTCTAGATGTTCATGTTTACATTTCAAGCAGAAAAAGGGCTGCTGTGACAAACTGAACTTACATATTGTCAGTTTCCACTGTGTCCATATGATGACATGTCGAGACAAACAACATGTTTAAGGGAGAGAGAATTTCCTCTTCAGCAGTATTACGTGTTTTACACAACAGGCCTGTATGCATTTACCTTTGGAGGTTTATAATGTTCGGTTCTTCATCTGTAGGCTTGTGGCATCATTGTGGAGCTGATCCGCTCAAAGAAGATGGCAGGAAGGGCAGTTTTACTGGCTGGGCCACCTGGTACAGGAAAGGTAATGTCCATCCATTCACAGCAAGACAGCAGTGAACATGTGTGTTATTGATGTTCCCCCCACGCACACACACACACACCTTTCTCATTTCAGACTGCCCTTGCTTTGGCTGTAGCACAAGAACTGGGCAACAAGGTGCCTTTCTGCCCCATGGTCGGCAGTGAGGTTTACTCATCTGAGATCAAAAAAACAGAAGTACTGATGGAGAATTTCAGGAGGGCTATAGGTAAGAGTGACTATGTTTTTTTATTGTTGTGTTATTTTGAAGTAGTGATGCTGAATTATAAATGTTGCAAAAAAATGAATTTACCAAGGTTTTATAGACAGCCCGTGTAGCAATAAGGGAACACAAAATGCTAATTGAATTGAATTTAATCGACACACTATTGAAATGACAGCTTGGAAAATGAGAGGCTAGGTTCTAAATTATTGTGGTTTTGTTTGAAGTAGATTTACTGACTTCTAACAAACACTGATGTACAGTAAGAAATAAAAAGAAAACATCTTTTAGGTTTCACTGTTTACAGTGCAAAAAGACATTGTGTATATGTGTACTGCGCACGCACACACACACACACAGACACGTCCATTCCCCTGGACATTAAGAGAAAGTCTCCTGATCATGTAATTTTCGTTGAAACTGAAATGAGACACTGGGGAGCGTATGTATGTGTGGTGGTAAGAAGGAAGGCCTCTCATGAAGGGGTGTGCCTGACTGCTGACTGATGGGGCCTGTCGCAGGGAAGGAAATGGAGATGGCTTGGAGGGAGAGGTGGTCATCAGCACCTTCACCTAGAACATGATCTTCAAGAGGGGAAGGGGGGTGTTCTTCTGATGTTGTCATCACCAAGTTGATAAGAGTGCTGTGACAGACAGCCACCTGCCTTAAGCCTCCATCTCGACATTTCTTGGGCATGTACACACACATCATAGTTTGCTTGACAATATTAAGTGTTGAATGAGTTTCCACTCTTTCAGGATTGCGCATCAAAGAAACAAAGGAGGTGTATGAAGGGGAGGTGACAGAGCTGACCCCATGTGAGACGGAGAATCCAATGGGTGGATACGGAAAAACCATCAGCCACGTCATCATCGGTCTGAAGACAGGCAAAGGCACAAAGCAGCTCAAGGTCAGTGGGAGCAGTTGTGTTCTTTTTCTGTTGTTCATCACTTTGTATTTATGCAGCTGTTTGCAATGCATCTGCAACTCAAAGTGGTCTCTTGTTTCCTAAGCTGGATCCCAGCATCTATGAGAGTCTTCAGAAAGAGCGTGTGGAGGTGGGAGACGTCATCTACATTGAGGCCAACAGTGGAGCAGTCAAGGTATCGCTGCGTTGGTTTTCCTATATGTTGTTTGGTTTGGTAGCTCGAAAGCACTGACAGGTTTATTAACGCAGTTTCAGCTCGTTTTTTTTCCTCGCCTCCCGTCTTTGGTCCTTCACGGTGGCATTCTTTCATCTCCCTCACGTTAGCATGAAAAGCTCTGCTGCATTTGTGCGGCATTCTTGAACAAGGTTCTCATTCCTGCAGCTCTTCACGCTCCCTCTATCTCCCACCATCTCCCATAATGCCTCCTTCCCAGCAGCGGGGCTTGTGGCCTGTGTTGACAGGCTGCGATGATGGTTCCTTTAATCGGCGCAGGTGGGCTGGGGTGCAGGTCGGCTCTAGTGGGAGGCCAAAGACGGCTAGCTGGGCGACACATTTGTTACTGTTGACAGCCGTCCCATGACTGGCCTGTGCTCACCCTTTCATCCCTCCTCGCAGCGGTGGGCTGGCACTGGCTCAGTCGCACACCTGCTCTCCTTTTGTTTCACTCTTGTCCGGAGCGATCTTAGATGTCCACTGTAACTCAGCCTTACAACACGTTCCTTATTCCTGTGTTTGCAGAGACAAGGTCGCTGTGACACTTTTGCCACAGAGTTTGACCTGGAGGCTGAGGAGTACGTGCCGCTGCCCAAGGGTGACGTGCACAAGAAAAAAGAGATTGTCCAAGACGTTACACTCCATGACCTGGACGTCGCAAATGCCAGACCCCAGGTACATAATAACCCCCCGAGGAAGTGTGTTGTAGTTATTTTCTGCGTATAATGAACTGTTTGTTGTTTGACACAGGGAGGTCAGGACATTCTCTCTATGATGGGGCAACTTATGAAACCGAAAAAAACAGAAATCACAGGTAGAGAGCTTCTGGATGTACGCTGCAGCTTCCACGGGTTGACTTTGTCTTGCTAATCGGTCCTCCCTTTCTGCCAATCCAGACAAGCTGCGTGCTGAAATCAACAAGGTGGTGAACCGGTACATTGACCAGGGTGTGGCCGAGTTAGTACCCCGGTGTGCTGTTTGTGGACGAGGTGCACATGCTGGACATCGAATGCTTCACCTACCTCCACCGAGCACTTGAGAGCACCATCGCCCCTATTGTTGTTTTTGCTTCAAACAGGGGAAACTGTTTAATCAGGTATTTAACATTGGAACTGGTCATGGAGTTTTTGTTGTCTTCTTCCAAAGATGTAGTAATAATAATAGTAATAATAATTGAACTGTCATCTGTGATGCGTCAGGGGAACAGAAGACATCAGCTCACCACACGGGATTCCTCTGGACCTGCTGGACAGAGTCATGATAATCCGGACGATGTTGTACACGCCACAGGAGATGAAGCAGGTGGATATCAGCTTGAATACTGTGTTTATTCTATGCAGATGTTTTTGTAACAATGTGATTTCTGTAGATCATCAAGATCCGTGCTCAGACGGAGGGAATCAGTATCAGTGAGGAAGCACTTACACACCTGTCAGAGATCGGCACCAAGACCACCCTCAGGTACAAAGGTCCAGTGACAGTCTATGGTCAAACACCAGAAATGGTCAATTAAATAGCAAATTTAGTTAGGAATTAGTTATAGCTAAATAGCTAATAACTAATTCCTATTTCGTTGGTGATCTGTGTAAAAAAGCAGAACAAAGAGAAGAGAACAATGTGATGAAAAACATCAGGACTCAGAATATTTGTTACTCTCTATTGGAGTTGTTGTTTGTGTTTTTGCTGCTGTGGTTCAAAGGTTAATTCCTGCCTGCAGACCTCTTGATTATCTCTTCCCGTTTTGTCTCAGATACGCAGTCCAGCTGCTGACCCCGGCCAGTCTGCTGGGTCGTGTCCAGGGAAAAGAGACCGTGGAGAGAGAGCAGGTGGAGGAAATCAACGAGCTGTTCTACGACGCCAAGTCCTCAGCCAAAATCCTCCAAGACCAACACCACAAGTTCATGAAATGAAACTGGATTTCCTCCTTTTCATCTGTAGCCTGTGGAGGCCGACGTTATTAAACCGCTCACATCACCTCATTTTTTGCTTATTTCCTTTCTTTGCGTCTTGACTTCTCCTCCAGTTGTAGTTGTTTGTTCTAATGCCTTTTTATTAATTCTGTTTGAGAAACATTTTTGAATAAAATGGTTAAAACAACTCACTGTTTTATTATGGTATTATTAACCACACTACAACTATTGAGTACTTACTTTTTGACAACTATCTATTGCACACAACACTTAACCTTCATTTGTGTCTTTACATCAGGCTTCGGAGACAGAAATAATTCAGAATTAACTATTTTATTTAACTGTCACGAGTCCATGGAAGCAAATTAGATTCAAAAAGTACAAAACATGCCATAATGAAATAACTGCACAAGTGACTGACAAACATACAGCCACAGTGGGAAATGTACTGAGAGGCTGCAAGGAACCCTCCTAACATGGACCAGGTGTTGAGTGTAGCTACTTCCTGACAGGCCGAGCTGAGCGTGTGTTCAACGCAGTCTCTGCTCCTGATCGTGCTCCACTGAACACAGACGGAGCAACTTTACCCGTTTTCTCTGTTGATGAGGGGAAGCAACAATCAGTAAAAGAGCCTGAAAGGAAAGTTTATGTGAAACTGTGGGTGTGTACTGGTTGCATGAACCCTCCTCCCGTCTGTATATGGAGTGGAAACTTCTCACATACACTCACTGCCATAACATGATGTTAAACACACACAGAAAAGAAAACTGTTGAGTTTCCTCTGCTTGGTGGTTGTGTGTACTCACCACACTCCTCCATGACTTCAAATGTCTTTCCTTTCACTTGTCCACTCGGACCCAGATTGTTCCTTCCTTCAGTCAGGGCCTCCTGGCTCACTTCAGGACGCTGTAGGTGTTCTTCCTCTTGCTGAAAAGAATGACATCAGTTAACAGACTGTAGAACATGAACAGCTGGAGAAACTTTGTGTCTTACTTTAGACATGCTGGTGGGATGGTTGAAGATATCCTCAAAGTTCTTCTCTCACTTGCAGCTCTTTTTCCGTCCAGCCCATGTACACACAACCTAACAATGATTCTCCAGTGGACTATGAATCTGTTCTTAAGACTAATAAATGACGTGAGTAAAGGCTCCTCCTATGTTTTCCTCTTCTTTTGAAAACGATGAGGTCACTGTTCAGCTCAGATGAATCCCAGAATTTCAGCCAGCAGCATTTAAACTGTCCTGAAACGATTAGCTGAGTAAGATGAAACCTTTTACCTGACACCATGATGCTGCATCTGTGCTAGATAGTCATGTAGAAACATAACAGAACACAAGAATAAACATTGTCCAATCTGAAAAGAATGCTGCTTACGCCCTTCCTGTCCATTTCCATCATTATTCAGCCCTTAGGGACCTTAATCACATCTGGAATTAGTACAGAAGAACCCACAATCAACAAGCAACTTGTTGAACAACATCCAACATGTTTACTGTTCATTAAGTAAAAATAAGTCACTTTAAGTACAGAAACGACAGAATCATATCATACAAAACATCATAGTTTACCACAGGACTTCCAGCTTCTTTCATTTCTTAAAAAACTACTGATTTGACAGAGCTGTAGATTTTTGGGCATATTACAACAACTTCATTCACCATCTTCTACTTGCTCCGGTTACGGTTCAAATTTTATTTCATAAATCAATATTTCATTATGTTCCCTTAATAAATTACTACAATTTAAAAAAAATGAAATTCAAGTATGCTTCAAGTAAAAGCCCATCAATTTGAAAGTTAGTTAAATATCCAAAGGCATGTCAAGTCACATTATGCAAATACATAATCGATGGTGCATCCATCTTCCAGTTCTACTTACATTCATTTTACTGAAATAAGGTGACTGAAATAAAATGAGAATCCTCCAAGATGTTGAAAAGCAAATTTACCCAAACAGAGTAAGTTTGCAGAGGCAAGTAACAATCTTTCTTGAATTATTTAGAACAAAATAAATATCAACTACATTTTTATTGTGAAGGACAATATCCATTCCTGTCTCACATTCAACCACTCTGCTTTCAATAAATTAAATATTTTTTCCAAAACCAAGCTCCCAAAGCAGTCATGACAATTTTCTTCATACCTGTAAATGATCCCATGAAAACATCAGTAACGTTTTGTCCATTAGAAACAACTAACAACAGTTTGCAGAATCTTCTTAGCCAGTCGTTGTTACTGTTGTTTGTAGAGCAGCATAGTTTGTGTCCATTCGAGTTTATGTGCGTTTATTTGTATACCGGGTCAAAAGCTGCGTCCTCACAAACTGAACAAGCTGTGTCTCCGTGATGAGGACGGCTACAAGTACGCAGAGCAAACACACTGCTCCCACGCAAATATGGACCAGCCTGGGCAGCCAGCCGCTGTCGCAGCAGAAAAAACCCTAAAACCAAACAAAGTTAGTCGTCAGCGCCACAGATTTGTACAAGCGTCTGGACTGCATAGTCCTAACCTATTTTTAAAAAGTACAAGCGCATCAACAAAACATGAGCTTGGAGTGAAAACGTACCTCACTAACTACTGTAACAACTCCACTGACAGCAAGTGCCAGTAACACAAACGGGGAAGGCACCAGTCCTCGCAGAGGATTCCACGGACTGGACTGAAAGTAGCGGCGTATGTAAAGCAGGCTGTGTGCGATGCGCAGGCCCATGTTAAGGCAGTTGGCGAGGATGAAGCCAACACTCCCCGACCACCACGTCAGCATGTAGGACAGAAACAGGAAAGACACGGAGAGACCCAGCATCACCACGTTGTACCTGAGAGGAAAACCACAACGTGTTGTAACTAAAAGCTTCTATGCCGTGGAGTCAGCGAGTCTTATTTCTGCATCCATACTTGTCAACTTCTTCCTGGCTCATGGCAGCAAACACAAAACACTCGGTTACACCGTTGACAGCCAGCAGGAGGACATAGCAGCTGTAGCACTGCAGCAAAGTTGGACCTGGAGAAAAAAGAAAAAGAAATGACAATGACAGTTTGGACACTGATGAGAAGTTGTATCTGTCGTCATCTTCGGTGGCTGCGTGCTCACTCACCTGCTCCGCTGCTCAGCAGAGAGCCACCATAAATGTCCAAAGCCAAATGAGAGTAGGCGTAGCCGAACACCGTGATAATCAGACCAACCACCAGCACCAGTTTGAGCAGACACTCCAGTACCTCTGATGCTACGCTAACATCTTCCTGCAGACAGAACCCACAGCGTGAAATAAAACAAACAAAGATTCCTGCTCAACATTCACAAAACTGTGTCTTTAGCTCAGACCTGTTTCTGGCGCTTCACGTCACAGCCTCTCTCCAGGACTTTGGCGAAGAATACGTAGAAGCTCTCCTCAATAGGCAAGAAGATGAAGCGCGCCACCATGGAGCCCAGATTATTGACAATATCATAAACACCTTGGTCTCCAAAACTGAGGACGTTCAGGAAAGTCATGACGTAACGCTCCCCTTCTGTCAGGATTTGCTTCAAGAACGACTGCTTGAAGAAGCTCCATGTGAGACGGCCCAGAGTCCGATCAGTGGCTACGGGCAGAAGTAGATGAGAAGACGAGGTGAGATGATGGATGATGGTCGATAATGGCACTACAACACACTGCTACCTCTCCTTTAGCCTTGTGGGGCAGCAGATCTTTAACACTATGCAGAGGGAAACTCTTCTCAGTCGCCTCATTCGACGCCAAATATCGAAGAAAGTAAACAACATAGCACAGCACCAGGACTCCGGTGTACACCAGCTAAGAAACACAAAGAATTTACAGTCATTAAATATGCGCACAGCAACCGCAGAAATGTTTACACAATTCATCATCCACTTTCTTACATGCGCCGCAGAGAAGATGTACAGGCCCCATTCGCGGGCCGACACCACGAGCACCACAGTTATACTGCACTTGGCGATCATCGCCAAGCTCTCAGCAACCACCTTCAGCCGGACAAACATATGAGCTTGAGCAAGGACCCAGAGGGGCTCAGCCAGGAGCTCCTGCACCCCGGCCGACAGAACAAACAACACCACAGCCGGACCGTAGAATGGAACGGCCAGCGGGTCGGGGACCTCCAGGAGCCACAGCCACACACAGCCCAGGAGGGTTCCCCATAGGACACCAAGAGGCAACCTGACAGTGGGACAGTTCTTCAGTAAGACACACTGGCAATAACATTGTGGAATGCACATTTCCCCTCATCATTTCCAAATAAGAACTCACGTCAGCCACAGCAGGTTGATAAACCTGCCTCCAGCTGTGCTTTTTTACCAGATCCCCCACTTAGACAGGCTCTGCGGAAAGCCTCTCTGGACAGAAACACCAGTGTGGAATACAGCAGTGTAAGTCTGCAGGTAGAAAGAAAGAAAAAAATATTACAAACAGCTGGGGGTCTGTTCCAGAAAGCAGGTATAGGGGAAATGGATGAGTTTGTGAATCCTGAAAGGAGTAAACCTGGCGAAATTTGTAATCATTTCCAAGTTAAAGCATATGAATAACTTT
>NW_027614497.1:0-150000 GCF_965212315.1 Lampetra planeri | reverse complement strand
CCCCTTGACTTGACCCCTGACTCCGACCCCTGACACTCTACCCCCGACACCCGACAACCGACCCCTTCACCTGACCCCTGACTCCGACCCCTCACCCCGACCCCTTCACCCGACCCCTGACACCTGACCCCTTCACCCGACCCCGTGACTCTGACCCCCCCCCCCCCGTCCCTCCCGTGCGCGAGCAGGTGCTACAGAACATGGTGCACTGTGCGGACCTGAGCAACCCGACGAAGCCGCTGGCGCTGTACCAGCAGTGGACGGGGCGCATCGTGGACGAGTTCTACGGGCAGGGCGACCGCGAGCGCGAGCGCGGCATCGACATCAGCCCCATGTGCGACCGCCACAGCGCCTCCGTCGAGAAGTCGCAGGCACGGGGGACGCACGCACGCGTACACACGCACACGCGCGCACACGCCCGCACGTACACACACGCGCATACACACGCACGCGTACACACGCACACACGCACGTACATGTGCGACCGCCACAGCGCCTCCGTCGAGAAGTCGCAGGCACGGGGGACGCACACACGCGCACACGCACACGCGCGCACACGCACGTGTACACACGCGCGTACACACGCACGCGTACACACGCACACACGCACGTACATGTGCGACCGCCACAGCGCCTTCGTCGAGAAGTCGCAGGCACGGAGGACGCACGCACGTGCACATGCGCGTACACGCCCGCGCGTACACACGCACGCACGTACACACGCACGTACACACGCACGTACACACGCACGTACACACGCACGCGTACACACGCACGGTGTCGTGGCGGCCAGCACCGCCACGACACCCGGGGCCGCCTTTGAGCGGGAACCAAAACTCGGGTGGAAGGCCGATCCGTAGCGCGGCTCGCTCACCCCCCCCCTCCCTCTCACCCCCCGCCCCGCGTCCCCCGCCCCCCCCCCTCGCCCCACCCCCTCTCACCCCCCGCCCCGCCCCGCGCGCCCCCCAGGTGGGCTTCATCGACTACATCGCCCACCCGCTGTGGGAGACGTGGGCCGACCTGGTGCAGCCCGACGCCCAGGAGATGCTCGAGCTGCTGGAGGAGAACCGCGACTTCTACCAGAACGCCATCCCCAACAGCCCCTCCCCTCCGCCCGACAGCGGCACCGGCGGCGGCACCGGCGGCGGCGGCACCGGCACCGGCGCCGGCTCGTCGTCGTCCGCCTCCTCCTCGTCGCCGTCGTCGGCGGCGTCGGCGGCCGCCAACGCCGCCGACGACTGCGACGGTGCGGCGGCCGCGGCCAACTCGGAGGTGGACGGCACCGGCGGCGGTCAGCCGCAGCCGCAGCCGCCGCCGCCGCCGCAGGCCGACCGCTTCCAGTTCGAGCTCACGACGGCCGAGCGGCCGCGGTGCCGCCACCGCCGCCACGGTGACGGTGACGACGGTTGCGGCGACGGCGGCGGCGGCGGCGGCTGCGGCGGATACTGCTACTGCGATTCAGACTTCCAGGGACTTGAAAACATCGTGGACGATGGCGGCGGCGACGGTGGCGGTGACGGCGGCGATGGCGGCGGTGATGGCGGTGATGGCGGCGGTGATGGTGGTGATGGCGGTGATGGCAGTGGCGATGGAGGTGATGGCGGCGGTGATGGCGGTGATGGCGGCGGTGATGGCGGTGATGGCGGCGGTGATGGCGGCGGTGATGGCGGCGGCGATGCTGAAGACTGTGAAAGCCGCGTTGAAGTCACCGATTACGGTGGAGGTGACGATGGCAGTGGTGGTGGTCACGGCGACGACGGTGACGGTGGTGACGTTGAGGACGATGACATCACCGATGTCGCCACCACCACCACCACCGACGACAACAACAACGACGGCGAGCTGGGAGGAGGCGACGACGCGGATCTCCGAAGTGAAGAGAACGCCAACGGCGACGACGACGGCGACGCCGACGACGACGACGACGACGTGAGGACGTTGAGGGCGCAAGATTCCGAGTCGCAGGATCTGACGGTCGACGACGACGAGCCCCTGTGAAGATTGAACCCCTCGTTCGTCGCTCGCGGTCACGTGCGTGCGTGTGCGTGCGCGCGTATGTACGTGCTTGCGTGTGCGTGCGTGCGTGCGTACGTGCGTGCGTGTGCGTACGTACGTGCGTGCGTGTGCGTACGTACGTGCGTGCGTGTGCGTGCGTGTGCGTACGTACGTGCGTGCGTGTGCGTACGTACGTGCGTGCGTGTGCGTGCGTGTGCGTACGTACGTGCGTGCGTGTGCGTACGTACGTGCGTGCGTGTGCGTACGTGCGTGTGCGTGCGTACGTACGTGCGTGCGTGTGCGTACGTGCGTGTGCGTGCGTACGTACGTGCGTGCGTGTGCGTGCGTGCATGCGTGCGTGCGCTCACCGCACCACAACACGCAGGACGGCGGAGACACTGACGCTCCCGACCCGATGGATACACTGAAAAACATTTATATCTACGCACACACGCCAACGTGTACACGCGCGTGTACGTGTGTGTGTACGTGTGTGTGCGTGTGTGTACGTGCGTGCGCGTGCGCGTGTACGAGGTTTTGAGATCCGTCTCGACGATGGATTGAACGTAGCTCCGGTTGCTATTTATTAATAATTATTAATTATTATATTTTTGCCCCCCCCCCTCCCACACTCTCCACCCCCCACCCACCCCCCCCCTTGCGCCCACCCCCCACCCCCCCACTACCCCACAACAACAATATGACCCCGGTGCGTTTTTCGTTCCTAACGGGCAGCTCGTTACATTAAATGATTGTTCGCTGCGCGGTTGTCTGGACGGCGGCTCGCTCGCTCGCTCGCTCCGCGTTTACGATTCGCCGTCGTCGTCGTAATCGTCGTCGTCGTCGTCGTCAGCGTCATCGTCGTCATCATCGTCGTCGTCGGCAGAGAGCGGTGGCCGTAAGAGTCGGGGAGAGTGGTGGGGGAGAGTGGGGAGAGTGCGGGGAGAGTGGGGAGAGAGTGGGGGGGAGAGTGGGGAGAGTGTGGGGAGAGTGTGAGCGGCTGACTTCTGGCCACGGTAACTAAATGGAGAGAGTGGGACGGTCAGTGGGGAATAAAACAGTCAGAAAACTTACAAACGGAGGTCACAGCCACCACCGCCACCACCACCACCAATGCCACCACCGCCACCACAACCGCCGCCGCCGTCACCACCACCGCCACCACCCCCACCATCGCCACCACCGCCACCACCACCACCAATGCCACCACCGCCACCACAACCGCCGCCGCCGTCACCACCACTGCCACCACCGCCATCACCAGCACCGCCACCACCCCCACCATCGCCACCACCGCCACCACCACCACCAATGCCACCACCGCCACCACAACCGCCGCCGCCGTCACCACCACCACCAATGCCACCATCGCCACCACCACCACTGCCGCCGCCACCACCACCGCCACCCCCACCGCCACCAGCACCGCCACCACACGCCCACCGTCGCCGAGTGTCGAGTGCGAGACGGGCCAGGAGACGGGGTGATGTCTCCTCTCTGCTCCCCTCTGCGAGAAGACACGTCGGCAGGCCCGGCCCTGGGGTGGTAGAAACAATAAAATAAAACCGGAGGGCGAATTTCCTTCATTGGGCCCACGCGCCGATCCCGTCGCCGTAGACTCAAGACTCAAGTTTGGCCGCTCCCCACCTCGATGGGTTTGCCGCGGAGATGTTCATTACCTCGCCCGGTATACAGGAGGTCGTGGTCGGTTCGATCCCGACCCTGACGCCCGTTGCATATTTGGAGTTTGCGCATTTGTCTCCCCGTGGTCGCGTGGATTTCTTTCCTCCCGGTCCGTTTTTCCCCGCTCCACCGTTTCGAATGGACGTCGCGCGTTTGATGCGTCTGGCCGCGATAAGATTCCACGTGAAAGTCACTTCGTCGAGCGAGCATTTTCGCGTGGCCTGCTCGCTTCTGAAAAAGAGCTACCTAGCTTAGGGAAGGTCCTTACCTGGAAAAATTAAAAATATTTTAGTTTTTTCAGTTTTCAATGTGTGCCGCGATGAACGAGATGTTCATTACCTCGCCTGGTATACAGGAGGTCGTGGTGTGAACCTGACGGTGGCTGCTGTGTTTTTGGAGTTTGCGTGTCTATCTCTCTATCTCTCTCTCCTCTCTTTCCGTGGTCGCGTGGATTTTTTTCCGGGGTCCTCGGGTTTTTCCACAACCGTAGAATCAGCGTCACGCGATTGGAGTTGTTTGTCTGCTGCTATGAATTTCCACACGGTCACGATGGTGAGCCCACCTCGTTGAGCGATCGTTTTCGCCGATCGAGGTCACTTCTGAAAAAATAGATATAGAGCATCTTCTTGGTTCTTTCGGTAAAGTCACGTAGAAGGGAAATAATAAAATAATACAAATAAAACATAATAAAATACAATTCTCACGACGTTTCGGCCACAACGCAAGCAGCCGTCCTCAGGTGAAGAACAGGTCTGTCGGAAAGACATTCAGACTCATGCAGACAGCGTCATTCAGACGCTGTTTTTCCGACAGACCTGTTCTTCACCTGAGGACGGCTGCTTGCGTTGGTGGCCGAAACGTCGTGAGAATTGTATTTTATTATGTTTTATTTTTTTATTTTATTATTTCCCTTCTACGTTACTTTACCGAAAGAACCAAGAAGATGAATCCCTGCAGTCACGAAAGCTTTACATCGAAAGATATAGAGCAGTTCAGTGGGGCCTCACACTGCAAAAATAACAATAGCTAAAATATCTAACGAGTGTACCTCCCCCCAGTTTATCCGTCAAACCCTTGAGGCTGTACGGTGGACCTCTGTCTTTGTCTTGTTTCACAAGTGTGGACACGTGACACGTGCACGCATTCCAGCACAGGTCTTGCAGGTCCCCAATGCTTCAACCTCATTGGTCCGTTGGTTTTTCTTGTATCCCACACTCTAGTACGGTATTGCATTTTGATTGGTTGAACCTAACACATTGCTGAGTATTGAGGCCACGTTGATTGGCTAGCCACGCTTCAACCTGATTGGTCCGTTGGTTTTTCTTGTATCCCACACTCTAGTACGGTATTGCATTTTGATTGGTTGAACCTAACGCGTGCTGAGTATTGAGGCCACGTTGATTGGCTAGCCACGCTTCAACCTGATTGGTCGGTTAGTTGTTATGTTTTCCCAACACTCCAGTATTCAATTTTGATTGGTCAGCTAGAAACTGACCGCTTCAACCCGATTGGTTGAACCTAACACGTGCTGAGTATTGAGGCCACGTTGATTGGCTAGCCACGCTTCAACCTGATTGGTCGGTTAGTTGTTATGCTTTCCCCGCACTCCAGTATTCAATTTTGATTGGTCAGCTAGGAACTGCTCGCTTGAACCCGATTGGTTGAAACTTACACATGCTGAGTATTGAGGCCACGTTGATTGGCTAGCCACGCTTCAACCTGATTGGTCGGTTAGTTGTTATGTTTTCCCCACACTCCAGTATTCAATTTTGATTGGTCAGCTAGAAACTGCCCGCTTCAACCCGATTGGTTGAAACTTACACATGCTGAGTATTGAGGCCACGTTGATTGGCTAGCCATGCTTCAACCTGATTGGTCGGTTAGTTATGCTTTCCCCGCACTCCAGTATTCAATTTTGATTGGTCAGCTAGGAACTGCTCGCTTGAACCCGATTGGTTGAACCTAACACATTCTGAGTATTGAGGCCACGTTGATTGGCTAGCCATGCTTCAACCTGATTGGTCGGTTAGTTGTTATGCTTTCCCCGCACTCCAGTATTCAATTTTGATTGGTCAGCTAGGAACTTCCCGCTTCAACCCGATTGGTTGAACCTAACACGTGCTGAGTATTGAGGCCACGTTGATTGGCTAGCCACGCTTCAACCTGATTGGTTGGTTTTCTCAAGTATTGAATCCTGATTGGGTGGCGTTATTGGACCAAATAAACTCCTGTTTTTTCCAGTTCAGAAGGGCAGAGCGTAAATTTGTTTTTATCTCATTGGATATCAAATCTCAGTGCCTGATTCGCTGGCTTATAATTGCTAAAATCCGATTGGTTGACGTGCCAGTGTTAACGTTTAATTGGTTGCCAAATCCCCAAAGCCAGAATGGCCGGTTTAGAAACTGTTAATTTCCGTTTGGTTTAAGGCAGAGGTCGCAAACGCGTTTTGATTCCTTACCCGTACCCGGCCGCACCAGGGTCGCAAACGGGTACCCGTACCCGTTCGTACCCGTACCCTACCCGTACCCGGCCGGGTATCGGGTAGGGTACGGGTATCGGGTACCTGATTGCGACCTTTGGGATGAAGCCATGTTGCAGGCGCGGGTGGGTTGATTCTAGGAACTTGAATTGTGAGAAGAGACAAGACGTTGGGAAATGAGTGACAAACGGTGACTCACCAGTGACTCACGGCCTACCCGTACCCGGCCGCACCAGGGTCGCAAACTGGTACCCGTACCCGGCCGGGTACGGGTAGCCGGGTATCGGGTAGGGTACGGGTATCGGGTACCCGGTTGCGACCTCTGCTTTAAGGGCTAATGAGGTGATCTCAGTGGACGTTAAATCTCGGTGAGCGTTCACCGGCTAGCTTAGAAGTGTTACGTACGATCTGGTTGACTTCGTGCTGTGCAAAAGCTAAACGGGAGTCAAATCATGGAGTCTGATTGGCCGGGTTGCAAAGGAGTGCTCACATCTGATCGGTTGACTTTTGTAACGTGTTTCAAAAAACAAAAAAACTAATTTGGACATCACACCTTGGTGCCTGAAATGATCTCTTTTAGAAAATGTAACAACAAAAAAGTCGGATTCGTAACTAATGTGTTTTTTTTGTTGGGGGGAGGGGGGGGGGTGTTAGTGTTCGATCGCGTAAGTTTCCGTGTGTGTCGATAAACCCGCGATCACCACCACCCGACACAGCAAATGAAGTAAGGTGGCGTCTGTGTCACCTAAACTAAACGTGGTGGCCAATGCATTACCAGTCCAGCACTAACCGCTTGTGCGTTTTGAAAGTAAGTCCACTACGACATTTACGATTTGAGTAACTGCGTGGACGTTTCGCTGGTCATTGCATCCAGCATTATCGGCGATTATTGCCAGAATCTTCCAACACGCAACCGGTTAGAGCTGAACTGGTGACGAATTGGCACGAAGTTTTGTTTGAGTGACCACACCTCACCAATTGGCTGTGTCGGGTGGTGGCGGGTTTCACGACACATTGAAACTTTCTGCCATCTAACCCCTCAAAAAAAAAAGCCACACCCTTTATTACGAATAATATTGGTCGTGAAAGCCCACGTGTCTAAGTCGGATTGGCTGGCTTAACACGGCCCATTCCAATTGGCTAAGTAATCAGCCGAGTCTGATTGGCTGACTGGTAAGACCATTCCTGTTCTCTCCCCAAAACGCGTTTCGTGGTCCTGGCGTTACGGGGAAACAAATTGCGTCCTAATAATTAACACATTTTACCTAAAGCGCGGTCTGCGATAACACGTGAGATGCCTAACGCAGAGGCCGAACAGAGGCTGGGGTGCGCGTGTGTAGGGTTAGCGTCTTGAAGCATCCAGCAGCATCCCAACGCCTCGTGCGACGATGACGATGGCGAAGATGACGCTACGACGAGGCGGCCGTTACAAACCGCTTATTCCTACGACATCGTTACGTTCGCTCGATCACGTTACTATACTACGGTGGTTAGGAGATGTGAACTACTTCGCCTGGTATGCAGGAGGTCGTGGGTTCGATCCCAACCCTGACGATGCCTGCTGCTGTATATTTGGAGTTTGGGTCTCTCTCTCATCATCATCATCATCACGGTGGCTAGGAGATGTGAACTACTTCGCCTGGTATGCAGGAGGTCGTGGGTTCGATCCCAACCCTGACGATGCCTGCTGCTGTATATTTGGAGTTTGTGTCTCTCTCTCATCATCATCATCACGGTGGCTAGGAGATGTGAACTACTTCGCCTGGTGTACAGGAGGTCGTGGGTTCGATCCCAACCCTGACGATGCCTGCTGCTGTATATTTGGAGTTTGGGTCTCTCTCTCATCATCATCATCATCACGGTGGCTAGGAGATGTTGACTACTTCGCCTGGTATGCCGGAGGTCGTGAGTTGGATCTCGACCCTGACGACGTCTGCTGTATATTTGGAGTTTGCGGTGTCTCCCTCTCCCCGTGGTCGCGTGGATTTTTTCCCACGTGATGATGATGAGCGACCACTTCGTTGAGCCTATCAGCCAGGGTCGCTTCTGAAAACGAGCTACGTGGCGCAGTGGGGCCTTGCCCGGTACAGGGGCTCCTCTATTTACGAACGAGTTAGGTTCCAGGAGGTGTCTGTTCATACGTCGATTGATCGTAAGTCACAACTTTACTCCTGTAGATTCCAATAGTGTTGTACGGCGTGTTCACCAAACACGGGGAATGGCTTTACAAGTTGTATAATCTCCTGTAGATGTCACTGGTTCTTCGTGTTCTGCAGATGTAGATGCCACTGATTCTTCACGTTCTGCAATTGTAGATGCCACTGGTTCTTCACGTTCTGTAGATGTAGATGCCACTGGTTCTTCACGTTCTGCAGATGTAGATGCCACTGGTTCTTCACGTTCTGCAGATGTAGATGCCACTGGTTCTTCACGTTCTGTAGATGTAGATGCCACTGGTTCTTCACGTTCTGCAGATGTAGATGCCACTGGTTCTTCACGTTCTGCAGATGTAGATGCCACTGGTTTTTCACGTTCTGCAGATGTAGATGCCACTGGTTCTTCACGTTCTGTAGATGTAGATGCCACTGGTTCTTCACGTTCTGCAGATGTAGATGTCACTGGTTCTTCACGTTCTGTAGATGTAGATGCCACTGGTTCTTCACGTTCTGTAGATGTAGATGCCACTGGTTCTTCACGTTCTGTAGATGTAGATGCCACTGGTTCTTCACGTTCTGCAGATGTAGATGCCACTGGTTCTTCATTTTCTGCAGATGTAGATGCCACTGGTTCTTCACGTTCTGCAGATGTAGATGCCACTGGTTCTTCGCGTTCTGCAGATGTAGATGCCACTGGTTCTTCACGTTTTGCAGATGTAGATGCCACTGGTTCTTCACGTTCTGCAGATGTAGATGCCGCTGGTTCTTCACGTTCTGCAGATGTAGATGCCACTGGTTCTTCACGTTCTGCAGATGTAGATGCCACTGGTTCTTCACGTTCTGTAGATGTAGATGCCACTGGTTCTTCACGTTCTGCAGATGTAGATGCCACTGGTTCTTCATTTTCTGCAGATGTAGATGCCACTGGTTCTTCACGTTCTGCAGATGTAGATGCCGCTGGTTCTTCACGTTCTGCAGATGTAGATGCCACTGGTTCTTCACGTTCTGCAGATGTAGATGCCACTGGTTCTTCACGTTCTGTAGATGTAGATGCCACTGGTTCTTCACGTTCTGCAGATGTAGATGCCACTGGTTCTTCACGTTCTGCAGATGTAGATGCCACTGGTTCTTCACGTTCTGCAGATGTAGATGCCACTGGTTCTTCACGTTCTGCAGATGTAGATGCCACTGGTTCTTCACGTTCTGTAGATGTAGATGCCACTGGTTCTTCACGTTCTGCAGATGTAGATGCCACTGGTTCTTCACGTTCTGCAGATGTAGATGCCACTGGTTCTTCACGTTCTGCAGATGTAGATGCCACTGGTTCTTCACGTTCTGTAGATGTAGATGCCACTGGTTCTTCACGTTCTGCAGATGTAGATGCCACTGGTTCTTCACGTTCTGCAGATGTAGATGCCACTGGTTCTTCACGTTCTGTAGATGTAGATGCCACTGGTTCTTCACGTTCTGCAGATGTAGATGCCACTGGTTCTTCACGTTCTGCAGATGTAGATGCCACTGGTTCTTCACGTTCTGCAGATGTAGATGCCACCACCGCCATCTATTGCACGGCGGCTGAACTTACGACTCTCGGTCCGAACAGGCAACTGGACATCACGGAGCAGGTTTTGTTCGTATCTCTGAAAGTTCGTAAGTCGAATGTTCATAAGTAGAGGGGTCTTTGTAAAATAAAAATAATAAATGTTTTATATCCAATTCGCATCCGCGTTCTATAAAAAAAAAAACGTGTTCCCACAACCACAATAATCTCATGAAAAAGGAATAATAGGTTTAACCCTTCATGGCAATAACATGCTGTAGCTGTACCACTCCGAGCTGTGAATGCCCTGATAGTGCATTGCCCTTGTTCTCTCGGTAGCATCCTTTATTTGACGATGTTTTATATTTTTATTATTTTATTATTTCCCTTCTACGTGACTTTACCGAAAGAACCGAGAAGATCTTAACACAATTCGTGCCTCGTTGCCAGCAAGGCGTAAGCAACACCTAGTCTTAATTAAATTTAGATTTAAAACTTTCGTGACTGCAGAGATGCATCTTCTTGGTTCTTTCGGTAAAGTCACGTAGAATGGAAATAATAAAATAATAAAAAGGAAACATAAAATAATTCTGTTTCCGACAGACCTGTTCTTCACCTGAGGACGGCTGCTTGCGTTGTGGCCGAAACGTCGTGAGAATAATTTTATTATGTTTTATTTTTATTATTTTATTATTTCCATTCTACGTGACTTTACCGAAAGAACCAAGAAGATGGTCTTAATTAGTTCGCGCGCATCGATCGCGTTAGAAATATTTCCCGCGTCGCGATGAACAGACCGGAGACAAAACGAGCGTTAGAAAGAAACAAAAAATTAACCCGTAAAAACAAAGTTTTTCACTATAAATCCTTTATATGTGTGTTCAATGGGCCACAACCCAGCCCACATTGGTCTTTGAAACGGGCGGCTAGAGTCCTCTCGTCCTCTGGCTTGAGATGGCTGCCACCTATGGGTCAGATGATTGCCTGCCACCATTAAGCAATTGGTAATTCAATATAAAAAACAATTCCTAAAAAGTGTAAAATTTTGGAAAAAAATTTTCACGAAAAGAAATTGTCATGCACAACGAGTCTGTGTGCAAAATGTCAGCTCGATTGGATCACGGGAAGTGGGTTAAAAAACGACCGAAGGATTTGCACGGTCGTAAGCGCGCAAGCAAGCAAGTGAACTTAATATAAAGGATTTTAAAAATCGAACGATTTCGCGTTTCTCTGACAATTATCTGATTGGTTAATGTTCTGCGCATGGGGTTGTTTTTTTGCCATAAATGACGTCACGCATCTGGGGGGGGGCGGGTTCAGACATTTGTGCCGATGTGTGACGAGGGGGTGGGGGGTGGGGGTTGGAGAAATGTGACGTCACATCAAAATGCGCAACTTAAAATAAATATAGACGACACGTTCTACTTAATTAAATAGACTTTTTAATAAATGTTTTCTCCTGCAACATCAGAGTGCAGCGCCACATTAAATACGCACTACAATTACAATAGTTTAAAGCGATTTGAAGCGTGTTTTATTTTTTTTAGAGCGGGGGGGGGCAGAGCTTTGTGACGTCATATTTGAGGGGGGGGGGGGTCTGACTTTTTGTGACGCCGTGTGACGAGGGGGGCGTGGTCAAAAATCGCGTGACGTCATTTATGGAGGAGCCCCAATGCGTGAGAGACTCCAACCAGCGGATTCCATCTCTCTCTCTCTCTCTCTTTAACCGGACTGGTTGGATATTTGTAAAACTAAAAAAAAACTAAACCTCATGTTTTTCGATCTCCAAATATAAAAAAAAAACTAAAAAAGGCCTGGGTACATTTTTGTGGGAGGTTAACAATCTGGTAAGTTTATGAACACGTGGTTTTAACAACAACAAAAAACAAAATCTGCCGTCGTAGGATGTAATGTCGGATGATAAAATCTCGCCCGTCTGATTGGCTTAGAGAAGTGTTGTCACCCGATTGGTTTGACCTTTGGGTCGGGCGTTAAAGCGTCTCATTGGCTGCACTAATCCTAGTTCCCCGATTGGCTGGCATATTCACAGGCGTTGGCGTCTCATTGGCTGACGTCTAAATCGGCTCGCGTCCAATCAGCATCTCTCACGAGCCTGATTCGCTGGCTGAGCGCGTCTTGCAAAAATCTCATTGGGTTAAATGCGGTTCGTGTTAGAATTTCTACCGTTGGCTGCCAAATGTCAGATGCGAATTGGTTGCTTTGATGCACACACACACACATGATCATTGATATATAAAAAAAAACTGTAATATATACTTTTTAAACTTATTGACCGTCGTGCAGTCTGATTGGGCCAGTTTGGAAAGGTGGTTTTAAAATACAAGCCGGTGATTAGTTGACGAAGAATTATTACAAATACAAAGACTAGTTTTTAGTAAATGCGCCAAAATAAATCTGGCCGTAAGTTTTTCGCCAGACGCAGAGGGCGGTTATTTTACAGATGCGTCTGTCTACCCACTCACCCACCCCACTAACCCACCCCACTCACCCCACCTCACCTACCCCACTCACCCACCCCACTAACCCACCCCACTCACCCCACCTCACCTACCCCACTCACCCACCCCACTCACCCCACCTCACCCACCCCACTCACCCACCCCACTAACCCACCCCACTCACCCCACCTCACCTACCCCACTCACCCACCCCACTAACCCACCCCACTCACCCCACCTCACCTACCCCACTCACCCACCCCACTCACCCCACCTCACTCACCCAACCCCACTCACCCCACTAACCCCACCCCACTCACCCACCCCACTCACCCCACCTCACCTACCCCACTCACCCACCCCACTAACCCACCCCACTCACCCCACCTCACCTACCCCACTCACCCACCCCACTCACCCCACCTCACTCACCCCACCCCACTCACCCCACTAACCCAACCCCACTCACCCACCCCACTCACCCCAACTCACCCACCCCACTCACCAACCCCACTCACCCACCCCACTCACCCCACTCACCCACCCCACCCACCCCACCTCACCCACCCCACTCACCCACTTACCCACCCCACTCACCCCACTCACCCCACCTCACCCACCCCACCCACCTTACTCACCCCACTCACCCCACTCACCCAACCCCACCCACCCCACTCACCCCACCCCACCCACCCCACTCACCCCACCGACCCCACCTCACCCACCCCACTCACCCACCCCACCCTACTCACCGCACCCACCCTACTCACCCCACTCATCCAAGGCCCACCCACCTTACTCACCCCACCCACCACACCCCACCCACCCTACTCACCCCACCCACCCCACCAACCCCACTTACCCCACCCACCCTACTCACCGCACCCACCCTACTCACCCCACCCACCACACCAACCCCACTCACCCCACCCACCTTACTCACCCCACCCACCACACCCCACCCACCCTACTCACCCCACCCACCACACCAACCCCACTCACCCCACCCACCCCATTCACCCCACCCACCCCACTCACCCCACCCACCACACCAACCCCACTCACCCCACCCACCCCACCCCACTCACCCCACCCACCCCACTCACCCCACCCACCCATCCCACCCACCCATCCTACCCCACCCACCCCACTCACCCACACCACCCCACCCACCCCACCCACCTTACTCACCCCACTCACCCCACTCATCCAAGGCCCATCCACCCTACTCACCCTACCCACCACACCCCACCCCACCCACCCCACCCACCCACCCCACCCACCCCACTCACCCACCCCACTCACCCACCCCACCCTAACCCACCCGGTTAAACACTGTTATAAAGGTTTATATCTCGATTTAAAGCTTTCGTGACTGCAGGGATTCATCTTCTTGGTTCTTTCGGTAAAGTCACGTAGAAGGGAAGTAAAAAAAAATAAAACATAATAAAACAATTCTCACGACGTTTCGGCCACAACGCAAGCAGCCATCCTCAGGCGAAGAATGAAACACCCCAAGCTTGGAGCGTATATTTAAGCTGGGTTAGAGGGGGGGGAGGTGGGAAGAAGAGCGCCTAAACAAAATAATTTGCATATCAAGAGGAATTCAGCATATGGAAAATGCGTAGGAGGTGGGCGGGGGGGGTTCCAAATCAATACTATGCCCGTGCATTATGCAGGATTAGCAGCATCAAAGGGGGGGGGGGAAGGGGGGGAGCATTAACAAAGGAAAGGAATGTTAATAGTATGTAGCTGTAGTTACTAAACAACCACGTAAAAAACTACAGTATAAACTGCATGACAAACTAAAGTATAAACTACATAGCATCATCAGTAAACTTACTATACTCTACAATAAGCTGAGTTACTAACAGTAAGTAATACATGAAAAATTCTACGTTGTAAAAAATTATATAATATGCTTCCATCTAAACTTTATTCTCTTACATCACACGCGTCTATACCGTACTATATACTTCCATAGGCAAAACCAACATTAAATTACATACTGTATTGCTATAAACCACCCTATACCTTATACATTTTTAATATAACACTATGTATTATTCTACCCACCCTAATGTGTATCAAAATGGTTTATTACGTCCTTCCAGTGATTGCTAAGCCAGAATCCATCTTCTCGGTTAAAATTGTCTCTGTGTTTGTAAATGTGGATCGCCTCATGTACGAATCTCTCATGATAGCCAGATGGCTTGCAGAGAACCTCTGTCTTGGAGAAGTCAATGTCATGTGAGCCCACTGAGTTGTAACAGTGATCTGCCACGGCTGAGGTGTTTGTCCTACAGTGTTTCAGGTCAGCTTTATGTTCACGGATGCGGTCCGAGACATGTCGTTTGGTTTCCCCAATGTAACTGCTACCACAGAGGCAACTTAGTTTGTAGACACCAGGGTACTGTATGTCTGGAACCACATCTTTTACAGACGGTACCAGATCACGGATTTTATGTACTGTGTTGAATCGGACCTGGATCTTGTGTTTAATCAGGATTGCTGGGGTCACAAAAAAGATCTCCAAAATCCTGATTAAACACAAGATCCAGGTCCGATTCAACACAGTACATAAAATCCGTGATCTGGTACCGTCTGTAAAAGATGTGGTTCCAGACATACAGTACCCTGGTGTCTACAAACTAAGTTGCCTCTGTGGTAGCAGTTACATTGGGGAAACCAAACGACATGTCTCGGACCGCATCCGTGAACATAAAGCTGACCTGAAACACTGTAGGACAAACACCTCAGCCGTGGCAGATCACTGTTACAACTCAGTGGGCTCACATGACATTGACTTCTCCAAGACAGAGGTTCTCTGCAAGCCATCTGGCTATCATGAGAGATTCGTACATGAGGCGATCCACATTTACAAACACAGAGACAATTTTAACCGAGAAGATGGATTCTGGCTTAGCAATCACTGGAAGGACGTAATAAACCATTTTGATACACATTAGGGTGTTATATTAAAAATGTATAAGGTATAGGGTGGTTTATAGCAATACAGTATGTAATTTAATGTTGGTTTTGCCTATGGAAGTATATAGTACGGTATAGACGCGTGTGATGTAAGAGAATAAAGTTTAGATGGAAGCATATTATATAATTTTTTACAACGTAGAATTTTTCATGTATTACTTACTGTTAGTAACTCAGCTTATTGTAGAGTATAGTAAGTTTACTGATGATGCTATGTAGTTTATACTTTAGTTTGTCATGCAGTTTATACTGTAGTTTTTTACGTGGTTGTTTAGTAACTACAGCTACATACTATTAACATTCCTTTCCTTTGTTAATGCTCCCCCCCCTTCCCCCCCCCCCTTTGATGCTGCTAATCCTGCATAATGCACGGGCATAGTATTGATTTGGAACCCCCCCCGCCCACCTCCTACGCATTTTCCATATGCTGAATTCCTCTTGATATGCAAATTATTTTGTTTAGGCGCTCTTCTTCCCACCTCCCCCCCCTCTAACCCAGCTTAAATATACGCTCCAAGCTTGGGGTGTTTCATTCTTCGCCTGAGGATGGCTGCTTGCGTTGTGGCCGAAACGTCGTGAGAATTGTTTTATTATGTTTTATTTTTATTTTTTTTTATTATTTTATTACTTCCCTTCTACGTGACTTTACCGAAAGAACCAGGAAAAGGTTTATATCCTTGTACAAAAGTGTAAGAGCCTTTATGTATATACACACACACTGTATACACACGTGCACACACTCACAATGCATACACATGTGAGCGCACACACACAATGCATACACACGTGTGCACAGGCTCACGCACACACACGGATGTCCTTCATTCTGTTGTTTACATGCTTTGAAACACTGCTTGCGTTTTAAATGAAAATGTGTTATGACGATTAAAAACAATCACACGTGATGTTGTTCTGCAGCGTCGCGAACATCTCGTGGACTTTGTGCGCGCGCGCGCGTGAACCTAGCCTGGCACAAGTACACAACACCACGGAAACTCACACCTGTCAAACCCTTATCAGTGCCCTACCTTGTTACAGACCAATGCAGACCTCATTCGTCACGCATGTGGCCCTTATACATCTCAACGTTCATCCTATACACTACACTATACACTACACTACACACTACACTATACACTACACTACACACTACACTACACACTACACTATACACTACACTATACACTACACTATACACTACACACTACACTATACACTACACTACTATACACTACACTATACACTACACTACTATACACTACACTATACACTACACTATACACTACACTACTATACACGATACTATACACTACACTATACACTACACTACTATACACTATACACTACACTATACACTACACTATACACTACACTACTATACACGATACTATACACTACAATATACACTACACTACTATACACTATACACTACACTACTATACACTACACTATACACTACACTATACACTACACTATACACTCCACACTACACTATACACTACACTATACACTACACTATACACTACACTACTATACACTACACTACTATACACGACACTGTACACTACACTATACACTACACTATACACTTTACACTACACTACTATACACTACACTATACACTACACTACACTATACACTACACTATACACTACACTATACACTACACTATACACTACACTATACACTACATTATACACTACACTACTATACACGACAATACATTACACTATACACTACACTACTATACACGATACTATACACTACACTATACACGATACTATACACTACACTATACACTACACTACTATACACTACACTACTATACACTACACTACTATACACTATACACTACACTATACACTACACTATTATACACTACACTATACACTACTATACACTACACTACTATACACTATACACTACACTATACACTACACTATTATACACTACACTATACACTACACTATACACTACTATATTACTGCACCTAGCCTGGCACAGCAGCAGTCAACCCATGGCACCTACAGGGTCTGTCCCGTGACCTCCTCCTGCACCTAGCCTGGCACAGCAGCAGTCAACCCATGGCACCTACAGGGTCTGCCCCGTGACCTCCTCCTGCACCTAGCCTGGCACAGCAGCAGTCAACCCATGGCACCTGCTGGGTCTGTCCCGTGACCTCCTCCTGCACCTAGCCTGGCACAGCAGCAGTCAACCCATGGCACCTGCTGGGTCTGTCCCGTGACCTCCTCCTGCACCTAGCCTGGCACAACAATGCAACCCATGGCACCTTCTGGGTCTGTCCCGTGATCTCCACCTGCACCTAGCCTGGCACAGCAGCAGTCAACCCATGGCACCTGCTGGGTCTGTCCCGTGACCTCCTCCTGCACCTAGCCTGGCACAGCAGCAGTCAACCCATGGCACCTGCTGGGTCTGTCCCGTGACCTCCTCCTGCACCTAGCCTGGCACAGCAGCAGTCAACCCATGGCACCTGCTGGGTCTGTCCCGTGACCTCCTCCTGCACCTAGCCTGGCACAGCAGCAGTCAACCCATGGCACCTGCAGGGTCTGTCCCGTGACCTCCTCCTGCACCTAGCCTGGCACAGCAGCAGTCAACCCACGGCACCTGCAGGGTCTGTCCCGTGACCTCCTCCTGCACCTAGCCTGGCACAGCAGTACAACCCATGGCGCCTGCTGGGTCTGTCCCGTGACCTCCTCCTGCACCTAGCCTGGCACAGCAGCAGTCAACCCATGGCACCTGCTGGGTCTCATCTCCCCCTTCTGAGTCTTTCGCACTCTCTGCCTCTCTCTCTCTCATCTCCCTTCGAGAGTTCGAACGGCTAATCGAACGACTAATCGAACGACTAATCGAACGACTAATCGAACGACTAATCGAACGACTAATCGAACGACTAATCGAACGACTAATCGAACGACTAATCGAACGAATGATCGAACGAATGATCGAACGACAAGTCGACGTCACCAATCGCTCCCCAACTCATGACCGCCAGGTGGCGACAGACCGACGCAGAGGACGCAAATCGGGGAGCGGGGTGGTATAGGGACTTCTAGACCACCCGTGATTTGTTAACACATCAAGTGGGGCAGGGGTGGGCGGGAAGACCCTATACCCCTTGCCCTACCGACAGACACCATTGGCTTAACGGATGCAAAGCGGGAAGGGGGGGGGGGGTATATGGACTTCTCGACCACCCGTGCTTTGTTGACACACCAAGTGGGGCAGTGGTGGGCGGGAAGTTCCTATACCCCTAGCTCTGCCGACCCCAATGGCTTGACGGATATCAAGCGGGGGTGTAGGGACTTCTCGACCACCCATTACAGGGTGGACGGAAAGTCCCTATACCTCTTACTCTCACGATCCAATGGGGAGACAAAGGCGGCCGGGCGTGGTGCTGGCCACCCACACCCTCGTGTGCCGTGCCGGCCTTCATCGGTGCTACGCTAACAGCACTTGCCCCAATAGTCTCGTTAAGGCTACACGGGGGATCTTTGTCTTTGTAAAGGTGCTGCTACTCGCTAATAGCACTTGCCCCAACAGTCTTGCGAAGGCTACACGGGGGATCTTTGTCTTCTGTGTGCGTGCACGCACGTGTACAGGTGTGTATGTGTGTAGGTGTGTGTGTGTGTAGGTGTGTGTGTAGGTGTGTATGTGTGTGTAGGTGTGTGT
Organism: Lampetra planeri; assembly: GCF_965212315.1. NCBI lineage: Eukaryota > Metazoa > Chordata > Hyperoartia > Petromyzontiformes > Petromyzontidae > Lampetra > Lampetra planeri. Next base: position 131,007 of record NW_027614497.1, on the reverse strand, counting down.
AGGTGTGTGTGTGTGTGTTGGTCTCGGTATGTGTGTGTGTGTAGGTGTGTGTGTAGGTATGTGTGTGTGTAGGTGTGTGTGTGTTGGTCTCGGTATGTGTGTAGGTGTGTGTGTGTTGGTCTCGGTATGTGTGTGTAGGTGTGTAGGTGTGTTGGTCTCGGTATGTGTGTCGGTGTGTGTGTATGTAGGTGTGTGTGTAGGTGTGTAGGTGTGTTGGTCTCGATATGTGTGTGTAGGTGTGTGTGTGTAGGTGTGTGTGTAGGTGTGTGTAGGAGTGTTGGTCTCGGTATGTGTGTATAGGTGTGTGTGTGTAGGTGTGTGTAGGTGTGTAGGTGTGTTGGTCTCGGTATGTGTGTATGTAGGTGTGTGTGTAGGTGTGTTGGTCTCGGTATGTGTGTGTAGGTGTGTGTGTGTAGGTGTGTGTGTAGGTGTGTGTAGGAGTGTTGGTCTCAGTATGTGTGTGTAGGTGTGTGTGTGTAGGTGTGTGTGTGTGTTGGTCTCGGTATGTGTGTAGGTGTGTGTGTGTTGGTCTCGGTATGTGTGTGTAGGTGTGTGTGTGTGTAGGTGTATGGTGTAGGTGTGTGTGTGTGTTGGTCTCGGTATGTGTGTGTAGGTGTGTAGGTGTGTTGGTCTCGGTATGTGTGTCGGTGTGTGTGTATGTAGGTGTGTGTGTAGGTGTGTAGGTGTGTTGGTCTCGGTATGTGTGTGTAGGTGTGTGTGTGTAGGTGTGTGTAGGAGTGTTGGTCTCGGTATGTGTGTATAGGTGTGTGTGTGTAGGTGTGTGTAGGTGTGTAGGTGTGTTGGTCTCGGTATGTGTGTGTAGGTGTGTGTGTGTAGGTGTGTCGGTAGGTGTGTAGGTGTGTAGGTGTGTTGGTCTCGGTATGTGTGTAGGTGTGTGTGTGTTGGTCCCGGTATGTGTGTGTAGGTGTGTAGGTGTGTTGGTCTCGGTATGTGTGTGTAGGTGTGTGTGTGTAGGTGTGTCGGTGTGTGTGTGTAGGTGTGTGTGTGTGTAGGTGTGTGTGTCGCACACGTGATCAATGCCAGTCGAGACAAGTTAATACCCCCGGAGGGGGCGGGGTGGGGCAAAACATGAGGGGAGGGGGGGAGATGGGGGGGGGGTCATCCCGGGTCACCGGTGTCAAAGGTCAAAACAAAAATTCCTTCTGAGGCCACACATTTACCCCACGTGACCTTTTTGCCACGAAGCAGACCTAGCCGATGGCGCCACGCTGGCTAGGAGATGTTGACTACCTCGCCTGGTGTACAGGAGGTCGTGGGTTCCATCCCAAACCCTGGCATTGCCTGCTGCTGTACATTTGGAGTTTGCGTGTCTCTCTCTCATCATCATCATCACAACGGCTAGGAGATGTTGACTACCTCGCCTGGTGTACAGGAAGTCGTTGGTTCGATCCCGACCCTGACGATGCCTGTTGCTGCATATCTGTGTTAATGCCTGAGGCTCACAGAGCCAGCCAAAGGCTTAATAATGATTCAGTGTTAATTCCTGAGGCTTATAGGTCCATCCAAGAGCTTACGTAGGATTGTATGTGATTCAGTGTGAATGCCTGAGGCTCAGAGATCCACCAAGAGCTTACACAGGATTCTAAATGATTCAGTGTTAATGCCTGAGGCTCACAGAGCCAGCCAATGTTTAAACATGACTCTGCGTCACTGTCCGAGTCTCAGAGAGCCAGCCAAAGGCACGGTGCGAGAGAAGTTCGTCGTGTGGAAATGTATCGCAGCCGAATACTCGAAACGCGTGATGTTGATTCTAAATGTGGAGGGGAAAAACCGGAGGACCCGGAGAAAAATCCACGCGACCACAGGGTGAGAGAGAAAGACACCACAAACTCCAAATATACAGCAGCAACAGGCGTCAGGGTCAGGATCGAACCCACGACCTCCTGTACACCAGGCGAGGTAGTCAACATCTCCTAGCCACCGTGATGATGATGAGAGAGAGAGAGTCGTGACCTCCTGTAGACCAGGCGAGGTAGTCAACATCTCCTAGCCACCGTGATGATGATGAGAGAGAGAGAGTCGTGACCTCCTGTACACCAGGCGAGGTAGTCAACATCTCCTAGCCACCGTGATGATGATGATGAGAGAGAGAGAGTCGTGACCTCCTGTAGACCAGGCGAGGTAGTCAACATCTCCTAGCCACCGTGATGATGATGATGAGAGAGAGAGTCGTGACCTCCTGTAGACCAGGCGAGGTAGTCAACATCTCCTAGCCACCGTGATGATGATGAGAGAGAGAGAGTCGTGACCTCCTGTACACCAGGCGAGGTAGTCAACATCTCCTAGCCACCGTGATGATGATGATGAGAGAGACACCCCAACGAACATCGCGATCTGGTAGTAGAATCGATCCGTGAGGCTCGCAGAGCTCCCACTGAGACCTACACACCATCACCACCACCACCCCAGTGCCGGAGTAAGCGAGTGCGGGGCCTGCAGCTTATGTTGTTATAAAGGGGTCCTAAATTAAAAAAATATTAAAACACACACAATTTTGACTTGCACAGTAAAGTAATTGTGTTGTTTCATTTGCTACACAGCCAGATAATAAGACACATCGCTAACCTAAACACCCGGTTCGTAAAAGTCGAAGGCGGTATAGTACTATAGTAATAGAGCAAGTGCTCTATTACTATAGTACTACTAATTAATTAAATAATGGAGTACGACGTTTCGATTGCGACACAAGCAACCGTCATCAGGTAGAACTACATTTGAGAGAGAGACAAAACACAGACACGGAGACACACAGACAGACACACAGAGAGAGGCACACAACACAGAGACACACAGAGAGAGACACAACATAGACACACAGACAGACACACAGAGAGAGACACACAACACAGAGACACACAGAGAGAGACACAACATAGACACACAGACAGACACACAAGCAGAGAGCGACAACACAGAGACACACAGAGAGAGACACACAGAGACACACAGAGAGAGACACACAGACAGACACACAGAGAGAGACTCAACAGAGACACACAGAGAGAGACACACAACATAGACACACAGAGAGAGACACACAACATAGACACAGAGAGAGAGAGACACACAAGCAGAGAGAAACAACGCAGAGACACACAGAGAGACACAACACAGACATACAGACAGACACACATAGAGAGACACAACACAGACACACACAGCAGCAAGCAACAACAGCAGCAGCAGCAGCAACAGCAGCAGCAGCAGCAGCAAGCAGCAGCAGCAGCAGCAAGCAGCAGCAGCAAGCAGCAGCAGCAGCAGCAGCAAGCAGCAGCACCAGCAAGCAGCAGCAGCAAGCACCACCAGCAGCAGCAGCAACAGCAGCAGCAGCAGCAACAGCAGCAGCAGCAAGTAGAAGCAAGCAACACCAGCAAGCAGCAGCAGCAAGCAGCAGCAGCAGCAAGCAGCAGCAGCAAGCAGCAGCAGCAAGCAGCAGCAGCAGCAAGCAACAGCAGCAGCAAGCAACAGCAGCAGCAAGCAGCAGCAGAAGCAGCTACGACCCACGCACCACCAGAATGTGCCGCGCATGGAATGTGAATTCACAACAAATGGTCACAGCTCATGCGAACCACCACGTGTATACAAAGGCAAAGGTCCTTGGGGCTCCCGTATAGCCTCTAACAGACCTGTGTAAAGGGTGGTTGGAGGGCAAGTGGCTTGTGAGCGAGTTAGCAGCAGCAGCTATGAAGGGCTGGCAACAGTGGGGCACTACGTACGGTGCGAAAGAAGTTCGACATAGACTCACACAGACCCATGGACTCACACAGAGACCCATAGACTCACACAGACCCATGGACTCACGCAGAGACCCATGGACTCACACAGAGACCCATAGACTCACACAGACCCATGGACTCACACAGAGACCCATAGACTCACACAGAGACCCATGGACTCACACAGAGACCCATAGACTCACACAGAGACCCATAGACTCACGCAGAGACCCATAGACTCACACAGACCCATGGACTCACGCAGAGACCCATGGACTCACACAGAGACCCATAGACTCACACAGACCCATGGACTCACGCAGAGACCCATGGACTCACGCAGAGACCCATGGACTCACACAGAGACCCGTAGACTCACACAGAGACCCATAGACTCACACAGAGACCCATAGACTCACACAGAGACCCATGGACTCACGCAGAGACCCATGGACTCACACAGAGACCCATAGACTCACACAGAACCATGGACTCACGCAGAGACCCATGGACTCACACAGAGACCCATAGACTCACACAGAGACCCATGGACTCACGCAGAGACCCATAGACTCACACAGAACCATGGACTCACGCAGAGACCCATGGACTCACACAGAGACCCATGGACTCACACAGAGACCCATAGACTCACACAGAACCATGGACTCACGCAGAGACCCATGGACTCACACAGACCCATGGACTCACACAGAGACCCATAGACTCACACAGACCCATGGACTCACGCAGAGACCCATGGACTCACACAGAGACCCATAGACTCACACAGACCCATGGACTCACGCAGAGACCCATAGACTCACACAGAGACCCATAGACTCACACAGAGACCCATAGACTCACGCAGAGACCCATAGACTCACACAGACCCATGGACTCACGCAGAGACCCATGGACTCACGCAGAGACCCATAGACTCACACAGAGACCCATAGACTCACACAGAGACCCATAGACTCACACAGACCCATGGACTCACGCAGAGACCCATAGACTCACAGAGACCCATGGACTCACGCAGATAACCATATACTGTACTCGTGTGAGTCTATGGGTCTCTGTGTGAGTCTATGGGTCTCTGTGTGAGTCTGTGGGTCTTTGTGTGAGTCTATGGTCCTCTGTGTGAGTCTGTGGGTCTCTGTATCAGTCTATGGGTCTCTGCTTGAGTCTATGGTTCTCTGTGTGAGTCTATGGTTCTCTGTGTGAGTCTATGGGTCTCTGCGTGAGTCTATGGATCTCTGTGTGAGGCTATGGGTCTCGGTGTGAGTCTATGGGTCTCTGTGTGAGTCTATGGGTCTCTGTGTGAGTCTGTGGGTCTCTGTGTGAGTCTATGGTTCTCTGTGTGAGTCTATGGGTCTCTGTGTGAGTCTGTGGGTCTCTGTGTGAGTCTATGGTTCTCTGTGTGAGTCTATGGTTCTCTGTGTGAGTCTATGGGTCTCTGCGTGAGTCTATGGGTCTCTGCGTGAGTCTATGGGTCTCTGCGTGAGTCTATGGGTCTCTGCGTGAGTCTATGGGTCTCTGCGTGAGTCTATGGGTCTCTGTGTGAGTCTATGTCTCTCTGTGTGAGTCTCTGGATCTCTGTGTGCGATCTATGGGTCTCTGCATGAGTGTATGGATCTTTGTGTATGTACTGTACGTTAAACTTCTTTCGCACCGTACGTAGCCCACTGTGCTAATCGGAGGTGCGGGGGAAGGATAAGCAACCAAACTAAACACAGAGGACTGCCAGATCTTGGGCAATCGTTGGAAGCGGCCTTGCAGCGTGGTGTCCCTTGGTTTCTGGGCGATTGTGAGATGCGCTGAAACTCAACAACACGATGACCATGATGATAATGATTACAGGAATCGATTTTAATCGATGCGAACCTTGCAGGGGATTGGCCATGATGAGCGCAGCTGCCGCTGCTGAGTGGGGCATCGGTGATGAAAACCACGTGTCCGTGTGTCTGTGTGTGATGAAGTGAATCATGGGTTGCTTACAGCAATTGAGCAATAACACGCGTGTTTGTGTGTGCATCTGTGTGTGTGTTTGTGTGCGTGTGTGTGTATCTGTGTGTGTATCTGTGTGTGTGTGTCTTTGTGCGTGTGTGTGTATCTGTGTGTGTGTTTGTGTGCGTGTGTGTGTATCTGTGTGTGTATCTGTGTGTGTGTGTTTTTGTGCGTGTGTGTGTATCTGTGTGTGTGTGTGTTTTTTTTTGTGCGTGTGTGTGTATCTGTGTGTGTTTTTGTGCGTGTGTGTTTTTGTGTGTGTTTTTGTGCGTGTGTGTTTTTGTGTGTGTGTATCTGTGTGTGTATCTGTGTGTGTGTGTTTTTGTGCGTGTGTGTGTATCTGTGTGTGTATCTGTGTGTGTGTTTGTGTGCGTGTGTGTGTATCTGTGTGTGTATCTGTGTGTGTGTGTCTTTGTGCGTGCGTGTGTATCTGTGTGTGTTTTTGTGCGTGTGTGTTTTTGTGTGTGTGTATCTGTGTCTATGTGTATCTGTGCGTGTGTATCTGTGCGTGTGTATCTGTGTGTGTGTATCTCTGTGTGTGTGTGTGTATCTGTGCGTGTGTGTATCTGTGTGTCTGTGTGTGCATCTGTGTGTGTTTTTGTGCGTGTGTGTGCATCTGTGTGTGTTTTTGTGCGTGTGTGTATCTGTGCGTGTGTGTCTCTGTGTGTGTGTATCTGTGTATCTGTGTGTCTCTGTGTGTGCGTCTCTGTGTGTGTGTCTCTGTGTGTCTCTGATTAGAGTCTCTATCTATCTGTGTGTGTATCTGTGTGTGCATCTGTGTGTGTGTATTTGTGTGTGTATGTGTGTATCTTTGTGTGTGTATCTGTGTGGTACAGGAGGGGGCACAGGTGGTGCATCAGCCACTCATCTCAGTCAGTCGACCCGTGGCACCTGCTGGGTCTGCCCCGTGACCTCCTGCCAGCGGGCGTTCGACACTTCACGTGGTAGCCTCAAGGTGCACATGGCCTGGCACAAGCGTCGTGGTGACGTCACCGCCACTTAGTGGCGAATGGCGGTTGATGTTGTTGTTGTTGTGTGTATCTGTGTGTGTGTGTATCTGTGTGTGTGTATCTGTGTGTGTGTATCTGTGTGTGTGTATCTGTGTGTGTGTGTACCTGTGTGTGTGTGTGTCTGTGTGTGTGTGTGTCTGTGTGTGTATCTGTGTGTGTGTATCTGTGTGTGTGTGTATCTGTGTGTGTGTATCTGTGTGTGTGTACCTGTGTGTGTGTATCTGTGTGTGTGTGTATCTGTGTGTGTGTGTACCTGTGTGTGTATCTGTGTGTGTGTGTCTGTGTACCTGTGTGTGTCTGTGTATATCTGTGTGTGTGTGTGTGTATATCTGTGTACCTGTGTGTATCTGTGTGTATCTGTGTGTGTATCTGTGTGTATCTGTGTGTGTGTGCCTGTGTGTGTATCTGTGTGTGTGTGTACCTGTGTGTGTATCTGTGTGTGTGTGTGTCTGTGTACCTGTGTGTGTCTGTGTATATCTGTGTGTGTGTGTATATCTGTGTACCTGTGTGTATCTGTGTGTATCTGTGTGTGTATCTGTGTGTATCTGTGTGTGTGTGCCTGTGTGTGTATCTGTGTGTGTGTGTATCTGTGTATCTCTGTGTGTGTGTGTATCTCTGTGTGTGTATCTGTGTGTGTGTGTGTATATCTGTGTACCTGTGTGTATCTGTGTGTATCTGTGTGTGTATCTGTGTGTATCTGTGTGTGTGCCTGTGTGTGTATCTGTGTGTGTGTGTATCTGTGTATCTCTGTGTGTGTGTGTATCTCTGTGTGTGTATCTGTGTGTGTGTATCTGTGTATGTGTCTTTCTGTCTGTGTGTGTGTATCTGTGTGTGTGTATCTGTGTGTGTATCTGTGTGTGTGTGTACCTATGTGTGTGTATCTGTGTGTGTGTGTACCTGTGTGTGTGTATCTGTGTGTGTGTATCTGTGTGTGTGTATCTGTGTGTGTATCTGTGTGTGTATCTCTGTGTGTGTGTCTGTGTCTGTGTGTGTCTGTGTGTGTATCTGTGTGTGTGTGTATTTGTGTGTGTCTGTGTGTGTGTATTTGTGTGTGTCTGTGTGTGTGTACCTGTGTGTGTATCTGTGTGTATCTGTGTGTGTGTATCTGTGTGTGTGTATCTGTGTGTGTATATCTGTGTGTGTCTGTGTGTGTGTACCTGTGTGTGTGTATCTGTGTGTGTGTCTGTGTGTGTGTATCTGTGTGTGTGTATCTGTGTGTGTGTGTGTATCTCTGTGTGTGTATATCTGTGTGTGTCTGTACCTGTGTGTGTGTGTCTGTGTGTTCATTGGTTAGCTCACCGCGCTAAAAACCCGCCTATCCGAGTTCGATTCCCGCTCACGGTCACCACCAACACTCAGTGGCGATTATCTGAACCGGTCCTGGGCCTCCCCTAGGTCGACTCAGCCTCAACTGAGTATCTGGTGCGGTGTGTTAGTGACTGTGTGTGAGTGTATTAGTGTGTTAGTGGCTGTGTGAGTTAGGGAGAGTGGAGGCGGGGGGGGGGGAAAAGAGAGGTTAGGCCAAGGCCGTAGACATGAAGTCAACACTGGGGGAGCCCAAATCTTCAAGGGGGTCCCAACCCAGAAAAAAAAATCTAAATTTGAAAAATCATTTCCTGCCTAAAATATTGAAAAATTGACTAACACATGGGATGGACTTTTTTTTATTGACTTTTTTTTACAATAATGTCTAATAGTGTATTGTATTACATTGCTCTGTTTTGATTTTTTTTTACCATTTCTTGTTTCATTGTATGTAATGGCAGAGATTAGGGATTTATTAAGTACAACCATAACCACAATCATATGAACAGAAATCTATGCATTGATGCATATGAAGACAAGCCCAGATATTGTGGCCGAGGTTTAGCAAACTGTTCTTTTTATTTGCTCAGCATAGCAATTTATTTTTCTTATATCAAAATATTGTGGGGGGGGGGGGGGGACATTTTGACACATCCCCCCCCCCCCCCCAAAAAATATAATTACAGCCTGGGGTTGGGGAGTGGATTGGAGAGAGGTTATGGAGACTAGTGGAGAGAGTTTGGTGGTGGTGGTGTAGGGAGGAAGTAAATGAGAGCTAAGTTGGGAGAGCGACAGAAGAGAGAGAGTGGAGGGGGGGGAAGAGTGGAGGGAGTGGATTGGAGAGAGGTTATGGAGACTGGGGAAGAGATGTTGGTGGTGGTGGTGGTGTAGGGAGGAAGGAAGGCAGAGTTACATTGGGAGAGCGACAGAGAGAGAGAGTGGAGGGGGGGGGGAAGAGTGGAGGGAGTGGATTGGAGAGAGGTTATGGAGACTGGGGAAGAGATGTTGGTGGTGGTGATGGTGTAGGGAGGAAGGAAGGCAGAGCTAGTTGGGAGAGCGACAGAGAGAGAGAGTTACAGTGGACGGGGAGAGAGAGTGGAGGGAGAGGATTGGAGAGAGGTTATGGATACTAGTGGAGAGAGTTTGGTGGTGGTGGTGGTGTAGGGAGGAAGGAAATGAGAGCTAAGTTGGGAGAGCGACAGAAGAGAGAGAGTGGAGGGGGGGAAGAGTGGAGGGAGTGGATTGGAGAGAGGTTATGGAGACTGGGGAAGAGATGTTGGTGGTGGTGGTGGTGTAGGGAGGAAGGAAATGAGAGCTAAGTTGGGAGAGCGACAGAAGAGAGAGAGTGGAGGGGGGGAAGAGTGGAGGGAGTGGATTGGAGAGAGGTTATGGAGACTGGGGAAGAGATGTTGGTGGTGGTGATGGTGTAGGGAGGAAGGAAGGCAGAGTTACATTGGGAGAGCGACAGAGAGAGAGAGTGGAGGGGGGGGAAGAGTGGAGGGAGTGGATTGGAGAGAGGTTATGGAGACTGGGGAAGAGAGTTTGGTGGTGGTGGTGGTGTAGCGAGGAAGGAAGGGAGAGTTAAGTTGGGAGAGCGAGAGAGAGAGAGAGTGGAGGGGGAGAGAGAGTGGAGGGAGTGGATTGGAGAGAGGTTATGGAGACTAAGGAAGAGATGTTGGTGGTGGTGGTGGGAGGAAGGAAGGCAGAGCTAGTTGGGAGAGCGTCAGAGAAGTCAAGAAACCCAGAGAGAGAGAGAGGAGGGAGGGAGAGTTGTAGGAGGGGGGGGGGCGGATAGTGGCTGGAGAGTGAAGAGGGGGTGGAGAGCGAAATCAAAAAAAAATTCACAAAATAACAATAAAAAAGCACAAAAAATAAAAAAATAAAAACGAGAAAAATAAAAAAGAGTGCGTGGGGTGGAGTGAGAGAAAGTAATGAAGAGAGAGGGAGAGAGAGTGTGTTGTTAGTGATGGTGGTTGTAGTGGTGAGGGGAGAGTGAACGGGAGAGGCAAAGGGAGAGTTTAGTGGTGGTGAGCGGTGAGCGAGTGGAGAGTGAGTGAGGGGAGCGGTGGCGCAGCGGTTAGCGCGCTACGAACCCGGCGGCCCGAGTTCGATTCCGACACAACCGGTGGACGGCGATGATCTGAATCGGGTCCCTGAGCCCTCCGCTAGGTCGACTCAGCCTAAAAAAAAACGTCGCCGCCGGGGGGAGAGAGAGACAAAGGCGGTCGGGACGTGGCTGCTGGCGTCACCCCCACGTTGTGTGCCCACAGTTCCGCTCACAGCACTTGCCCCGACAGTCTGCTAGAGGCTACACGGGAGACCTTTGTCTTTGTCTCCTTCATAGGCGCTCGCTAACAGCACTTGCTCCATCAGTCTGTTAGAGGCTACACGGGGGATCTTTGTCTTTGTCTCCTTCATAGGCGCTGCTGCTACTCGCTAACAGCACTTGCCCCATCAGTCTGCTAGAGGCTACACGGGGGAGCTTTGTCTTTGTCTCCTTCGTAGGCGCTGCTTGCTGCTCGCTAACAGCACTTGCCCCAAGTATGCTAGAGGCTACACGGGGGATCTTTGTCTTTGTTTGGTGTTGGCGGTCGAGGGGGGAGGGGGAGGCGAGGGGGGGGTTAAGAGCGCGAGTAGCAGGAAGAGGCGCAAAGTTGGAGGCTGAGCTGTGAGGTCCGTGGTTCGCTGCGTCTCTCTGTGTGTGTCTCTCTGTGTGTGTGTGTGTCTCTCTGTGTGTCTCTCTGTGTGTGTCTGTGTGTCTGTGTCTCTCTGTGTGTGTCTCTGTGTGTGTGTCTGTGTGTGTGTCTGTGTGTGTGTCTCTGTGTGTCTCTCTGTGTGTGTCTGTGTGTGTGTCTGTGTGTGTGTCTCTGTGTGTCTCTCTGTGTGTGTCTGTGTGTGTGTCTGTGTGTGTGTCTATCTGTGTGTCTCTGTGTGTGTGTCTGTGTCTCTCTGTATGCGTCTCTCTGTGTGTCTCTCTGTGTGTGTCTGTGTGTGTGTCTCTGTGTGTCTCTCTGTGTGTGTCTGTGTGTGTGTCTGTGTCTCTGTGTGTGTGTCTCTCTGTGTGTGTCTCTGTGTGTGTGTCTCTCTGTGTGTGTCTCTCTGTGTGTGTCTGTGTGTGTGTCTCTGTGTGTCTCTCTGTGTGTGTCTGTGTGTGTGTCTCTGTGTGTCTCTCTGTGTGTGTCTGTGTGTGTGTGTGTCTCTGTGTCTCTCTGTGTGTCTCTGTGTGTGTGTCTGTGTCTCTGTGTGTGTGTCTCTCTGTGTGTCTCTCTGTGTGTGTCTGTGTGTGTGTGTCTATCTGTGTGTCTCTGTGTGTGTGTCTGTGTCTCTCTGTGTGTGTCTCTCTGTGTGTGTCTCTGTGTGTGTCTATCTGTGTGTGTGTCTATCTGTGTGTCTCTGTGTGTGTGTCTGTGTCTCTCTGTGTGCGTCTCTCTGTGTGTCTCTCTGTGTGTGTCTATCTGTGTGTCTCTGTGTGTGTGTCTGTGTCTCTCTGTGTGTGCGTCTCTGTGTGTGTCTGTGTGTGTGTCTCTGTGTGTGTGTGTGTCTCTGTGTGTGCGTCTCTCTGTGTGTGTCTGTGTCTCTGTGTCTCTCTGTGTGTGTCTCTCTGTGTGTGTCTCTGTGTGTGTGTGTTTGTGTGTGTGTGTTTGTGTGTGTGTCTCTGTGTCTCTCTCTGTGTGCGTCTTTCTGTGTGTGTCTGTGTGTGTGTTTGTGTGTCTCTGTGTCTCTCTCTGTATCTGTGTGTGTGTCTCTGTGTGTGTCTATCTGTGTGTGTCTATCTGTGTGTCTGTGTGTGTCTCTGTGTGTGTGTGTCTCTGTGTGTGTGTTTGTGTGTGTGTGTGTTTGCGTGTGTGTCTCTGTGTGTGTCTCTCTCTCTCTCTGTCTGTGTGTGTCTCTGTCTGTGTGTGTCTCTGTCTGTCTGTGTGTCTCTGTCTGTGTGTGTGTCTCTGTGTGAGTTTCTCTGTGTGTCTCTCTGTATCTCTGTGTGTGTGTCTCTGTGTCTCTCTCTCTGTGTGTCTGTGTGTGTGTCTCTGTGTCTCTCTCTCTGTGTGTCTGTGTGTGTGTCTCTGTGTGTGTCTCTCTGTGTCTCTGTCTGTGTGTCTCTGTGTGTGTCTCTCTGTGTGTCTCTCTGTCCCTGTGTCTGCCTGCGTGTCTGTGTGTCTCTATCTGTGTGTCTCTGTGTGCGTGTCTTTGCATCTCCCGGTGTCTCTGTCTCTCTGATTAGAGTGTCTCTGTGTGTGTGTGTCTCTGTCTGTGTGTCTCTGTCTGTCTGTCTGAGTGTTTCTGTCTGTGTGTCTCTGTGTGTGTCTCTCTGTGTGTCTCTCTGTCCCTGTGTCTGCCTGCGTGTCTGTGTGTCTCTATCTGTGTGTCTCTGTCTGTGTGTGTGTCTCTGTCTCTCTGATTAGAGTGTCTCTGTGTGTGTGTCTCTGTGTGTGTGTCTCTGTCTGTGTGTGTCTCTGTCTGTCTGTGTGTCTCTGTCTGTGTGGGTGTCTCTGTCTCTCTGATTAGAGTGTCTCTGTGTGTGTGTGTGTGTCTCTGTCTGTGTGTGTCTCTGTCTGTCTGTGTGTCTCTGTGTGTGTGTCTCTGTCTGTCTGTGTGTATCTGTGTGTGTGTCTCTGTCTCTCTGATTAGAGTGTCTCTGTGTATGTGTGTCTCTGTCTGTGTGTGTCTCTGTCTGTCTGTGTGTCTCTGTCTGTGTGGGTGTCTCTGTCTCTCTGATTAGAGTGTCTCTGTGTGTGTGTGTCTCTGTCTGTGTGTGTCTCTGTCTGTGTGTGTCTCTGTCTGTCTGTGTGTCTCTGTCTGTGTGTGTGTCTCTGTCTCTCTGATTAGAGTGTCTCTGTGTGTGTGTCTCTGTCTGTGTGTGTCTCTGTCTGTCTGTGTGTCTCTGTCTGTGTGGGTGTCTCTGTCTCTCTGATTAGAGTGTCTCTGTGTGTGTGTGTCTCTGTCTGTGTGTGTCTCTGTCTGTCTGTGTGTCTCTGTCTGTGTGAGTGTCTCTGTCTCTCTGATTAGAGTGTCTCTGTGTGTGTGTGTGTGTTTCTGTCTGTGTGTGTCTCTGTCTGTCTGTGTGTCTCTGTCTGTGTGTGTGTCTCTGTCTCTCTGATTAGAGTGTCTTTGTGTGTGTGTGTGTGTCTCTGTCTGTCTGTGTGTCTCTGTCTGTGTGAGTGTCTCTGTCTCTCTGATTAGAGTGTCTCTGTGTGTGTGTGTTTCTGTCTGTGTGTGTCTCTGTCTGTCTGTGTGTCTCTGTCTGTGTGTGTCTCTGTCTCTCTGATTAGAGTGTCTCTGTGTGTGTGTCTCTGTCTGTGTGTGTGTCTCTGTCTCTCTGATTAGAGTGTCTGTGTGTGTGTGTGTGTGTTTCTGTCTGTGTGTGTCTCTGTCTGTCTGTGTGTCTCTGTCTGTGTGAGTGTCTCTGTCTCTCTGATTAGAGTGTCTCTGTGTGTGTGTGTGTCTCTGTCTATCTGTGTGTCTCTGTCTGTGTGTGTGTCTCTGTCTCTCTGATTAGAGTGTCTCTGTGTGTGTGTGTCTCTGTCTGTGTGTGTCTCTGTCTGTCTGTGTGTCTCTGTCTGTGTGTGTGTCTCTGTCTCTCTGATTAGAGTGTCTCTGTGTGTGTGTGTTTCTGTCTGTGTGTGTCTCTGTCTGTCTGTGTGTCTCTGTCTGTGTGTGTGTCTCTGTCTCTCTGATTAGAGTGTCTCTGTGTGTGTGTGTGTGTGTCTCTGTCTGTGTGTCTCTGTCTGTGTGTGTCTGTCTCTCTGATTAGAGTGTCTGTGTGTGTGTGTGTGTGTTTCTGTCTGTGTGTGTCTCTGTCTGTCTGTGTCTCTGTCTGTGTGTGTGTCTCTGTCTCTCTGATTAGAGTGTCTGTGTGTGTGTGTGTGTCTCTGTCTGTGTGTGTCTCTGTCTGTCTGTGTGTCTCTGTCTGTGTGTCTCTGTCTGTGTGTGTGTCTCTGTCTCTCTGATTAGAGTGTCTCTGTGTGTGTGTGTGTTTCTGTCTGTGTGTGTCTCTGTCTGTCTGTGTGCCTCTGTCTGTGTGAGTGTCTCTGTCTCTCTGATTAGAGTGTCTCTGTGTGTGTGTGTGTTTCTGTCTGTGTGTGTCTCTGTCTATCTGTGTGTCTCTATCTGTGTGTGTGTCTCTGTCTCTCTGATTAGAGTGTCTCTGTGTGTGTGTGTGTGTCTCTGTCTGTGTGTGTCTCTGTCTGTCTGTGTGTCTCTGTCTGTCTGTGTATCTCTGTCTGTGTGTGTGTCTCTGTCTCTCTGATTAGAGTGTCTCTGTGTGTGTGTGTCTCTGTCTGTGTGTGTCTCTGTCTGTCTGTGTGTCTCTGTCTGTGTGTGTGTCTCTGTCTCTCTGATTAGAGTGTCTGTGTGTGTGTGTGTCTCTGTCTGTGTGTGTCTCTGTCTGTCTGTGTGTCTCTGTCTGTGTGTGTGTCTCTGCCTCTCTGATTAGAGTGTCTCTGTGTGTGTGTGTGTGTTTCTGTCTGTGTGTGTCTCTGTCTGTCTGTGTGTCTCTGTCTGTGTGTGTGTCTCTGTCTCTCTGATTAGAGTGTCTGTGTGTGTGTGTGTGTCTCTGTCTGTGTGTGTCTCTGTCTGTCTGTGTGTCTCTGTCTGTGTGAGTGTCTCTGTCTCTCTGATTAGAGTGTCTCTGTGTGTGTGTGTCTCTGTCTGTGTGTGTCTCTGTCTGTCTGTGTGTCTCTGTCTGTGTGAGTGTCTCTGTCTCTCTGATTAGAGTGTCTGTGTGTGTGTCTCTGTCTGTGTGTGTCTCTGTCTGTCTGTGTGTCTCTGTCTGTGTGAGTGTCTCTGTCTCTCTGATTAGAGTGTCTGTGTGTGTGTTTCTGTCTGTGTGTGTCTCTGTCTGTCTGTGTGCCTCTGTCTGTGTGAGTGTCTCTGTCTCTCTGATTAGAGTGTCTCTGTGTGTGTGTGTGTTTCTGTCTGTGTGTGTCTCTGTCTATCTGTGTGTCTCTATCTGTGTGTGTGTCTCTGTCTCTCTGATTAGAGTGTCTCTGTGTGTGTGTGTGTGTCTCTGTCTGTGTGTGTCTCTGTCTGTCTGTGTGTCTCTGTCTGTCTGTGTATCTCTGTCTGTGTGTGTGTCTCTGTCTCTCTGATTAGAGTGTCTCTGTGTGTGTGTGTCTCTGTCTGTGTGTGTCTCTGTCTGTCTGTGTGTCTCTGTCTGTGTGTGTGTCTCTGTCTCTCTGATTAGAGTGTCTGTGTGTGTGTGTGTCTCTGTCTGTGTGTGTCTCTGTCTGTCTGTGTGTCTCTGTCTGTGTGTGTGTCTCTGTCTCTCTGATTAGAGTGTCTCTGTGTGTGTGTGTGTGTGTTCTGTCTGTGTGTGTCTCTGTCTGTCTGTGTGTCTCTGTCTGTGTGTGTGTCTCTGTCTCTCTGATTAGAGTGTCTGTGTGTGTGTGTGTGTCTCTGTCTGTGTGTGTCTCTGTCTGTCTGTGTGTCTCTGTCTGTGTGAGTGTCTCTGTCTCTCTGATTAGAGTGTCTCTGTGTGTGTGTGTCTCTGTCTGTGTGTGTCTCTGTCTGTCTGTGTGTCTCTGTCTGTGTGAGTGTCTCTGTCTCTCTGATTAGAGTGTCTTTGTGTGTGTGTGTGTGTCTCTGTCTGTCTGTGTGTCTCTGTCTGTGTGAGTGTCTCTGTCTCTCTGATTAGAGTGTCTCTGTGTGTGTGTGTTTCTGTCTGTGTGTGTCTCTGTCTGTCTGTGTGTCTCTGTCTGTGTGTGTGTCTCTGTCTCTCTGATTAGAGTGTCTGTGTGTGTGTGTGTCTCTGTCTGTGTGTCTCTGTCTGTCTGTGTGTCTCTGTCTGTGTGAGTGTCTCTGTCTCTCTGATTAGAGTGTATCTGTGTGTGTGTGTGTCTCTGTCTGTGTGTGTCTCTGTCTGTCTGTGTGTCTCTGTCTGTGTGAGTGTCTCTGTCTCTCTGATTAGAGTGTCTGTGTGTGTGTCTCTGTCTGTGTGTGTCTCTGTCTGTGTGTGTGTCTCTGTCTGTGTGTGTGTCTCTGTCTCTCTGATTAGAGTGTCTCTGTGTGTGTGTGTGTTTCTGTCTGTGTGTGTCTCTGTCTGTCTGTGTGTCTCTGTCTGTGTGTGTGTCTCTGTCTCTCTGATTAGAGTGTCTGTGTGTGTGTGTGTGTCTCTGTCTGTGTGTCTCTGTCTGTCTGTGTGTCTCTGTCTGTGTGAGTGTCTCTGTCTCTCTGATTAGAGTGTCTCTGTGTGTGTGTGTCTGTGTGTGTGTGTGTCTCTGTCTGTGTGTGTCTCTGTCTGTCTGTGTGTCTCTGTCTGTGTGAGTGTCTCTGTCTCTCTGATTAGAGTGTCTGTGTGTGTGTCTCTGTCTGTGTGTGTCTCTGTCTGTGTGTGTGTCTCTGTCTGTGTGTGTGTCTCTGTCTCTCTGATTAGAGTGTCTCTGTGTGTGTGTGTGTTTCTGTCTGTGTGTGTCTCTGTCTGTCTGTGTGTCTCTGTCTGTGTGTGTGTCTCTGTCTCTCTGATTAGAGTGTCTGTGTGTGTGTGTGTGTCTCTGTCTGTGTGTCTCTGTCTGTCTGTGTGTCTCTGTCTGTGTGAGTGTCTCTGTCTCTCTGATTAGAGTGTCTCTGTGTGTGTGTGTGTCTCTGTCTGTGTGTGTCTCTGTCTGTCTGTGTGTCTCTGTCTGTGTGAGTGTCTCTGTCTCTCTGATTAGAGTGTCTGTGTGTGTGTCTCTGTCTGTGTGTGTCTCTGTCTGTGTGTGTGTCTCTGTCTGTGTGTGTGTCTCTGTCTCTCTGATTAGAGTGTCTGTGTGTGTGTGTCTCTGTCTGTGTGTGTCTCTGTCTGTCTGTGTGTCTCTGTCTGTGTGAGTGTCTCTGTCTCTCTGATTATAGTGTCTGTGTGTGTGTGTCTCTGTTGTCTACGCTTGGCAGGAGAAAGATCAAGACTTCGCAAACACCTTCTCGACTACAGGTGAGATGCGGACACACACACACTGTACACACACACACTGTACACACACACACACACTGACCTTGTACACACACACACACACCACTCACACACACCACTCACACACATCACTCACACACACCACTCACACACACACACCACTCACACACACACATTGTACACACACACCACACTCACACACACACTGACCTTGTACACACACACACCACTCACACACACACACCACTCACACACACCACTCACACACACCACTCACACACACACTGACCTTGTACACACACACACACATTGTACACACACACACACACCACTCACACACACACCACTCACACACACACCACTCACACACACACCACTCACACACACCACTCAAACACACACCACTCACACACCACTCACACACACCACTCACACACACACATTGTACACACACACACACCACACTCACACACACACTGACCTTGTACACACACACACCACTCACACACACACACCACTCACACACACACCACTCACACACACACCACTCACACACACCACTCACACACACCACTCACACACACCACTCACACACACACTGACCTTGTACACACACACACACCTTGTACACACACACATCACTCACACACACACACCACTCACACACACACTGACCTTGTACACACACAGACCACTCACACACACACATTGTACACACACACACCTTGTACACACACACACCACTCACACACACACACCTTGTACACACACACACCACTCACACACACCACTCACACACACACACCTTGTACACACACACACCACTCACACACACACACTGTACACACACACACCTTGTACACACACACACCACTCACACACACACACACCTTGTACACACACACACCACTCACACACACCACTCACACACACACACCTTGTACACACACACACCACTCACACACACACACTGTACACACACACACCTTGTACACACACACACCACTCACACACACACACACCTTGTACACACACACACCACTCACACACACCACTCACACACACACACCTTGTACACACACACACCACTCACACACACACACTGTACACACACACACCACTCACACACACACACTGTACACACACACACCTTGTACACACACACACCACTCACACACACACACACCTTGTACACACACACACCACTCACACACACCACTCACACACACACACCTTGTACACACACACACCACTCACACACACACCTTGTACACACACACACACCACTCACACACACACCTTGTACACACACACACACACACCACTCACACACACACACACCACTCACACACACACACCACTCACACACACACACACCACTCACACACACACACCACTCACAGACACACACACCTTGTACACACACCACTCACACACACACCACTCACACACACACATTGTACACACACACACCACTCACACACACTGACCTTGTACACACACACACCTTGTACACACACACACCACTCACACACACACACCACTCACACATATACCTTGTACACACACACACCTTGTACACACACACACCACTCACACACACACCTTGTACACACACACACCTTGTACACACACACACTGTACACACACACACCTTGTACACACACACACACCACTCACACTCACACACACACTGACCTTGTACACACACACACCACTCACACACACACATTGACCTTGTACACACACACACACATTGTACACACACACATTGTACACACACACATTGTACACACACACACACCTTGTACACACACACACCACTCACACACACACACTGTACACACACACACCTTGTACACACACACACCACTCACACACACCACTCACACACACACCTTGTACACACACACACACATTGTACACACACACACACCACTCACACACACCACTCACACACACACCTTGTACACACACACACCACTCACACACACCACTCGCACACACACCTTGTACACACACACACCACTCACACACACCACTCGCACACACACCTTGTACACACACACACCACTCACACACACCACTCACACACACACCTTGTACACACACACACCACTCACACACACCACTCGCACACACACCTTGTACACACACACACCACTCACACACACCACTCGCACACACACCTTGTACACACACACACCACTCACACACACCACTCACACACACACCTTGTACACACACACACCACTCACACACACCACTCGCACACACACCTTGTACACACACACACCACTCGCACACACACCTTGTACACACACACCTTGTACACACACACACCACTCACACACACACCTTGTACACACACACACACCACTCACACACACACCACTCACACACACATTGTACACACACACACACCACTCACACACACACCACTCACACACACATTGTACACACACACACACACCACTCACACACACCACTCACACACACACCTTGTACACACACACACCTTGTACACACACACACACACCACTCACACACACACCTTGTACACACACACACCTTGTACACACACACACCACTCACACACACACCACTCACACACACCTTGTACACACACACACACACCTTGTACACACACACACCACTCACACACACCACTCACACACACACCTTGTACACACACACACATTGTACACACACACACCACTCACACACACACCACTCACACACACACCACTCACACACACACATTGTACACACACACACACCACTCACACACACACCACTCACACACACACATTGTACACACACACACACCACTCACACACACACCACTCACACACACATTGTACACACACACACCTTGTACACACACCTTGTACTCACACACACCACTCACACAACACACACACACCACTCACACACCACTCACACACACACCACTCACACACCACTCACACACACACCTTGTACACACACACACCACTCACACAACACACACACACCACTCACACATACACCACTCACACACACACCACTCACACACCACTCACACACCACTCACACACCACTCACACACACACCTTGTACTCACACACACCACTCACACACACACCACTCACACACACACCACTCACACACACACCACTCACACACACCACTCACACACACACCACTCACACACACACCACTCACACACACACCACTCACACACACACCACTCACACACACCACTCACACACACACCACTCACACACACCACTCACACACACACCACTCACACACACACCACTCACACACACCACTCACACACACACCACTCACACACACACCACTCACACACCACTCACACACACCACTCACACACACCACTCACACACACACCACTCACACACACACCACTCACACACACCACTCACACACACACCACTCACACACACCACTCACACCACTCACACACACACACACACACACCACTCACACACACCACACACACACACCACTCACACACACCACTCACACACACACCACTCACACACCACACACACACACACCACTCACACACCACACTCACACCACTCACACACACCACACACACACACACCACTCACACACACCACTCACACACACCACTCACACAACACACACACACAACACACACACTGACCTTGTACACACACACACACCACTCACACACACCACTCACACACACCACTCACACACACCACACACACACACACACCACTCACACACACCACTCACACACACCACACACACACACCACTCACACACACCACTCACACACCACACACACACACACCACTCACACACACCACTCACACACACCACACACACCACACACACACACCACACACACACACACCACTCACACACACCACTCACACACACACCACTCACACAACACACACACACAACACACACACTGACCTTGTACACACACACACACCACTCACACACACCACACTCACACACACCACTCACACACACCACACTAACACAACACACACACACAACACACACACACCACTCACACACACCACTCACACACCACACTCACACAACACACACACACAACACACACACACCACTCACACACACCACACACACACACACCACTCACACACACCACTCACACACCACTCACACACCACACACACACATACACCTTGTACACACACCACTCACACACCACTCACACCACACCTTGTACACACACACACTGACCTTGTACACACACCACTCACACACACACCACTCACACACCACACTCACACAACACACACACACAACACACACACACACCACTCACACACACCACACACACACACCACTCACACACACCACTCACATACACACCACTCACACATCACACTCACACAACACACACACACAACACACACACACCACTCACACACACCACTCACACACACACCACTCACACACCACACACACACACACATACACCTTGTACACACACCACTCACACACCACATTCACACACCACACTCACACAACACACTCACACAACACACACACAACACTCACACACACCACTCACACACACCACACACACACACCACTCACACACACACCACTCACACACCACACACACACCACACACACACACCACTCACACACACCACTCACACACACCACTCACACACACCACTCACACACACCACACACACACACACCACTCACACACCACACACACACCACACACACACACCACTCACACACACCACACACACCACACACACACACACCACTCACACACACCACTCACACACACCACTCACACACACACCACACACACACACCACTCACACACCACTCACACACATATACCTTGTACACACACCACTCACACACACCACTCACACACACACCTTGTACACACACACACACCTTGTACACACACACACTGACCTTGTACACACACCACTCACACACACACCACTCACACATCACACACACACACCACTCACACACCACACACACACCACACACACTGACCTTGTACACACACACCACTCACACACACACCACTTACACACCACACACACACACCACTCACACACCACACACACACCACACACACACCACACACACACCACTCACACACCACTCACACACAAAACACACACAACACACACACACCACACACACACCACTCACACACCCACCTTGTACACACACACCTTGTACACACACACACTGACCTTGTACACACACACCACTCACACACACACCACTCACACAAAACACACACACACCACTCACACCCACACCACTCACACAAAACACACACAACACACACACACACACCTTGTACACACACACACACACCACACACACACACCACACACACACACCACACACACACCACTCACACCACTCACACACCACACACACACAAAACACACACAACACACACCACACCTTGTACACACACACACTGACCTTGTATAACACACCACTCACACACACACCACTCACACACCACACTCACACAACACACACACACAACACACACACACACCACTCACACACACCACTCACACACACACCACTCACACACCACACACACATACACCTTGTACACACACCACTCACACACACACCACTCACACACACACCACTCACACACACACCACTCACACACCACACACACATACACCTTGTTCACACACCACACTCACACACCACACTCACACAACACACACACACAACACTCACACACACCACTCACACACACCACTCACACACACACCACTCACACACCACACTCACACAACACACACACACAACACACACCACTCACACACACCACTCACACACACACCACTCACACACCACACTCACACACCACACTCACACAACACACTCACACAACACACACACATACACCTTGTACACACACCACTCACACACCACACTCACACACCACACTCACGCAACACACACACACAACACTCACACACACCACTCACACACACCACACACACACACCACTCACACACACACCACTCACACACACACCACTTACACACACACCTTGTACACACACTGACCTTGTACACACACACCACTCACACACACACCACTCACACATCACACACACACACCACTCACACGCCACACACACTGACCTTGTACACACACACCACTCACACACACACCACTCACACACCACACACACACACCACTCACACACCACACACACACCACACACACACACACCACTCACACACCACTCACACACAAAACACACACAACACACACACACCACTCACACACCCACCTTGTACACACACACCTTGTACACACACACACTGACCTTGTACACACACACCACTCACACACACACCACTCACACACACACCACTCACACACCACACACACACACCACACACACACACACAACACACACACACCACTCACACACACCACTCACACAAAACACACACAACACACACACCACACCTTGTACACACACACACCACACACACACACCACACACACACACCACACACACACCACTCACACACACACCACACACACACACCACACACACACACCACACACACACCACTCACACACACACCACACACACACACCACACACACACACCCCACTCACACACCACACACACAACACACACACACACCACACACACACCACACACACACCACTCACACACACACCACTCACACACACCTTGTACACACATACACCACTCACACACACACCACTCACACACACACCACACACACACACCACACACACACACCCCACTCACACACCACACACACAACACACACACACACCACACACACACACCACACACACACACCCCACTCACACACCACACACACAACACACACACACACCACACACACACCACACACACACCACTCACACACACACCACTCACACACACCTTGTACACACACACACAACACACACACACACCACACACACACCACACACACACACCACACACACACACCACACACACACACCTTGTACACACACACACAACACACACACACACCACACACACACCACACACACACACCACACACACACACCACACACACACACCTTGTACACACACACACCACACACACACCACACACACCACACACACACACCACTCACACACACCTTGTACACACACACACCACTCACACACACACCACACACACACCACACACACACACCACTCACACACACCTTGTACACACACACACCACACACATCACACACACACCACACACACACACCACACACACACACCACTCACACACACACCACTCACACACACCACTCACACACACCACACACACACACCTTGTACACACACACACCACACACACACCACACACACCACACACACACACCACTCACACACACCTTGTACACACACACACCACACACACACCACACACACCACACACACACACCACTCACACACACCTTGTACACACACACACCACTCACACACACACCACACACACACACCCCACTCACACACCACACACACAACACACACACACACCACACACACACCACACACACACCACTCACACACACACCACTCACACACACCTTGTACACACACACACAACACACACACACACCACACACACACCACACACACACACCACACACACACACCTTGTACACACACACACCACTCACACACACACCAGTATAACGTTTACACACACGCCTCTTTTGATACAACACTACACTGTCTAACATACACACAGACACAGCTGACAACACCCTACTGTATATCATGCACTCCTACATACACATACATACCAGTGCAATGTTTACATTCACACACCTCAATGGAATATCACGTCTCTTATATGCACACTTTTAATAAGCACACGACACTGTCTAACATACACACACACAGCTGATACAACCTACTGTCTATCATACATCCATCTGAATGATCACATCTTATACTGTATACACACTTCTCAAAACAACACACTACTACATTGTCACACAGATACACACACAGATACATACAGACACACACACAGACACACACAGATACACACACAGACACACACACTGTCACACACACAAAGACACACACACAGACAGACACACACACAGACAGACACACACACAGACAGACACAGACACACACACACAGACAGACACAGACACACCTGTAACTGTGACACACAACAACTGCCATTCAGCCACTAAGTGGCGGTGACGTCACCACGACGCTTGTGCCAGGCCATGTGCACCTTGAGGCCACGTGAAGTGTCGAACGCCCGCTGGCAGGAGGTCACGGGGCAGACCCAGCAGGTGCCACGGGTCGACTGACTGAGATGACCGAGATGACTGGCTGATGCACCACCTGTGCCCCCTACTGTGCCAACTTGCTGTGCTTTAGCCACCCGGCGCTCCGCTCGTTGTTGTGAGCGTCGCTCCTCCGCCCTCCGTTGTTGTCGGAGGGCGACTGCCTCCAACTGCCCAGTAGCGTCCTTCACGAGCCTCCTCCACTGAGGCCGATCTTGACACCGCTGGTACCAGTCATCGGCAAGTCCACTCAGCTCCACGTCCTCCTGTACCACATCACTCCATCTCTTCTCTAGCCCGTGCCGCGCCCGTTTAGCCCCCTCGATCCGGCCGAACAAAAGCTGTTTAGGCATGCGGTGGCTGGGCATGCGGGCTACATGACCCAGCCAACGCAGCCTTGCCTGCCGGAGGAGCTCACCGATGGGACTTTGCCCAGATCTTTCAAGGACTTGTGAGCTCCTCACACAATCCAGCCTGGTTAAACCCATGATGGATCGTAGGCAGGCCAGCCTACACACACACAGATACACAGATACACACACACAGACACACACCTGTAACTGCAGCAAAGCCACTAAATGTACAACTTCACACCTGCCACTTCTCACACAGGTAGACACAAACACAAAGCCCCCCCCCCCCCCCCCCGTGTAGCCTCATGCAGGCTTTTAGATGACCAGGAGATGTTGACTACCTCGCGTGGTGTACAGGAGGTCGTGGGTTCGATCCCAACTCTGACAATGCCTGCTGCTGTATATTTGGAGTTTGCGTGTCTCTCATCATCATCATCACGGTGGCTAGGAGATGTTGACTACCTCGCCTGGTCTACAGGAGGTCGTGGGTTCGATCCCAACTCTGACAATGCCTGCTGCTGTATATTTGGAGTTTGCGTGTCTCTCATCATCATCACGGTGGCTAGGAGATGTTGACTACCTCGCCTGGTCTACAGGAGGTCGTGGGTTCGATCCCAACTCTGACAATGCCTGCTGCTGTATATTTGGAGTTTGCGTATCTCTCTCATCATCATCATCACGGTGGCTAGGAGATGTTGACTACCTCGCCTGGTCGACAGGAGGTCGTGGGTTCGATCCCAACTCTGACGATGCCTGCTGCTGTATATTTGGAGTTTGCGTGTCTCTCTCATCATCATCATCATCACGGTGGCTAGGAGATGTTGACTACCTCGCCTGGTGTACAGGAGGTCGTGGGTTCGATCCCAACTCTGACGATGCCTGCTGCTGTATATTTGGAGTCTGCGTGTCTCTCTCCCCGTGGTGGTCGCGTGAATTTTTCTCCAGGGTCCTCTGGTTTTTTTCTCCCCTCCACGTTTATAATTAATCGACGTCAGCACGCGTCCAGAGTATTTGGCTGCTGCTATGAATGTGACGACGACGATGACGATGATGATGAACCCACTTGGTCGATCTGCCATTTGAGGTAGCCGGATCGCTTCCGAAAACTATCCAACGGCTCAGTGGGGCCGTCACCGAAAAGTACAAATTCGATGTACAGTACAACGGAATCGGAAGGAACCGATTCCATGCCCACAAGCGATTCCGTTCCGATGACGTACAGGTCAGAGGTCGCAAACGGGTTTTGATTCCTAACCCTACCCGTACCCGGCCGCACCAGGGTCGCAAACGGGTACCCGTACCCGGCCGTACCTGTACCCTACCCGTACACGGCCGGGTATCGGGTAGGGTACGGGTATCGGGTACCTGATTGCGACCTCTGGGATGAAGCCACGTTGCAGGCGCGGGTGGGTTGATTCTAGGAACTTGAATAGTGAGAAGAGACAAGACGTTGGGAAATGAGTGACAAACGGTGACTCACCAGTGACTCACGGTCTACCCGTACCCGTACCCGGCCGCACCAGGGTCGCAAACGGGTACCCGTACCCGGCCGGGTACGGGTACGGGTAGCCTGGTATCGGGTAGGGTACGGGTATCGGGTACCCGGTTGCGACCTCTGGTACCCGGTTGCGACCTCTGGTGCACGTACGACGTACACCTACGCACGCACGTGAATCGGAAGGAACCGGAAGGGGGGAAAAAACGATTTTAATGTGAAAAGATTCAACGAAGATTCTGACGATTCTGATTCCGAACTCTCGACTTGCCCCCCCCCCCGCCCCCCCCCCCCCGCTGGTCCCAGCCATGGTGGTGCTGGGCTCGCGGGCGCTGGCGCTGCGGGTCGTGCTGCTGGGGCCCCCGGGCTGCGGCAAGGGCACCGTGGCCGCTCGCATCCGCAGCCGCTTCGGCCTCCAGACGCTGTCCACCGGGGACCTCGTGCGGGACCACGTCGCTCGCAAGACCGGCAAGTGCACGCGCACAGACACGCACACGCACAGACACACACGCAGACACACACGCACAGACACACACACGCGCACAGACACACACACGCAGACACACACGCACAGACACACACACGCGCACAGACACACACACGCAGACACACACGCACAGACACACACACGCGCACAGACACGCACAGACACGCACAGACACGCACAGACACACACACAGACACACCCTCCAGACGCTGTCCACCGGGGACCTCGTGCTGGACCACGTCGCTCGCAAGACCGGCAAGTGCACGCGCACACGCGCACACACGCACGCACAGACACGCACGCAGACACACGCAGACACACACGCACACGCAGACACACGCACAGACACACGCACAGACACGCACGCAGACACGCGCACAGACACACGCACAGACACACGCACAGACACACGCACAGACACACGCACAGACACACGCACAGACGCACAGACACACGCACAGACGCACAGACACACGCAGACACACACGGGCACGCAGACACACACACAGACACGCGCACAGACACGCGCACAGACACGCGCACAGACACGCGCACAGACACACACACAGACACACGCAGACACACGCACAGACGCACAGACACACACGCAGACACACACGGGCACGCAGACACGCACGCAGAGACACGCAAAGACACACGCACAGACACGCAGACACACAGACACTCGCGCACGCAGACACGCGCGCAGACACACACACACAGACACGCACGTGCACACAGACACACGCACAGACACACAGACACACAGACACGCACGTGCACGCAGACACACACGCACGCACACGCAGACACACGCACAGACACACAGACACACGCACAGACACACAGACACGCATGCACATACACGCACAGACACACGCACACACACGCAGACACACACGCAGACACACACGCACACACAGACACACATATGCACAGACACACACGTACACACATGCACGCACGCACACACAGACACACACGCACACACAGACACACACACAGACACACACATATGCACAGACACACACGTACACACATGCACGCACGCACACGCAGACACACGCACAGACACACACGCAGACACACACGCAGACACACACGCACACACAGACACACACATATGCACAGACGCACACGTACACACATGCACGCACACGCAGACACGCACACACAGACACACACGCACACACAGACACACACATATGCACAGACGCACACGTACACACATGCACGCACACGCAGACACACACGCAGACACACACGCACACACAGACACACACATATGCACAGACACACACACATGCACGCACGCACACACAGACACACACACATGCACAGACACACACGTACACACATGCACGCACGCACACGCAGACACACGCACAGACACACACGCAGACACACATGCAGACACACACGCACACACAGACACACACATATGCACAGACGCACACGTACACACATGCACGCACGCACACGCAGACATGCACACACAGACACACACGCAGACACACACGCACACACAGACACACACGCAAATATGAAGATGATGAAGACCTTTTGTTTCCACTCACTCCCCCTGGGTAGGGACGCTCTTACTCCATCCGCTCTGAGAAAAAGAATGTCTGTGTGTCTGTGTTGTGTGTCTCTCTCTGTGTCTCTCTGTGTTGTCTCTGTGTGTCTGTGTTGTGTGTCTCTCTCTGTGCGTCTCTGTGTTGTCTCTGTGTGTCTGTGTTGTGTGTCTCTCTCTGTGCGTCTCTCTGTGTTGTCTCTGTGTGTCTGTGTTGTGTGTCTCTCTCTGTGTGTCTCTCTGTGTGTCTGTGTTGTGTGTCTCTCTCTGTGCGTCTCTCTGTGTTGTCTCTGTGTGTCTGTGTTGTGTGTCTCTCTCTGTGCGTCTCTCTGTGTTGTCTCTGTGTGTCTGTGTTGTGTGTCTCTCTCTGTGTGTCTCTCTGTGTGTCTGTGTTGTGTGTCTCTCTCTGTGCGTCTCTCTGTGTGTCTGTGTTGTGTGTCTCTCTCTGTGTGTCTCTCTGTGTGTCTGTGTTGTGTGTCTCTCTCTGTGCGTCTCTCTGTGTTGTCTCTGTGTGTCTGTGTTGTGTGTCTCTCTCTGTGTGTCTCTCTGTGTGTCTGTGTTGTGTGTCTCTCTCTGTGCGTCTCTCTGTGTGTCTGTGTTGTGTGTCTCTCTCTGTGTGTCTCTGTGTTGTCTCTGTGTGTCTGTGTTGTGTGTCTCTCTCTGTGTGTCTCTCTGTGTGTCTGTGTTGTGTGTCTCTCTCTGTGTGTCTCTCTGTGTGTCTGTGTTGTGTGTCTCTCTCTGTGTGTCTCTCTGTGTGTCTGTGTTGTGTGTCTCTCTCTGTGTGTCTCTCTGTGTGTCTGTGTTGTGTGTCTCTCTCTGTGTGTCTCTGTGTTGTCTCCCTCTGCCTGTGTGTCTGTCTGTGTGTCTCTCTCTCTGTGTCTCTGTGTGTGTCTCTCTCTGTGTGTGTCTCTCTCTGCTTGTGTGTCTGTCTGTGTCTCTCTATCTCTGTGTGTCTCTGTGTGTGTCTCTCTCTGCTTGTGTGTCTCTGTGTTGTATCTGTGTGTCTATGTGTGTGTCTCTCTGTGTGTCTCTGTGTTGTCTCTCTCTGCTTGTGTCTGTCTGTGTGTGTCTCCGTGTCTGTGTTTTGTCTCTCTCTCAAATGTAGTTCTACCTGATGACGGTTGCTTGTGTTGCAATCGAAACGTCGTACTCCATTTTTTAATTTATTTGCTTTCTACGTGACTTTACCGAAAGAACCAACGAATAACAAGTTTCAAGTTTTCAAGTTTCATTTATTCGGTGTAGCCCTGTGAGCCATTCGGCTCTTGAATCGGGTGCAACCGCAACAAACAAAAAACAAAAACATGAACAAAAAAACATCTTAAAGTGAATAAGTGCAAACAGAAAATCTAAGAAAAGACAGCAAAATATTGCAGAAAAAGCACGGTGCACCAACGCTGTGTGCAAAAATCCCAGTGGGATGCAAGTCAAACAACAACAACAACAACCACAAGACAACTTAGATTAAGGCCATCAGTCCAACTCTGTACTACAACAACACAAACATGGCCAAACCAAAAACTTTTCGAAAATCACCAAAATAAAGCCATAAAAGCAAGGATGTACTCTATTATTTAATTTCTTTTCTTTCTACGTAACAAGGATGTTCTCTATTAATCCGGGAAGAAATCCGATGGGCTGTGAAGCTCTTTTATTTGCACCAGATGATGCCCCAGTCGTCGTCGCAGATGTCCGTCCAGGAAGCCAATGGAGCCATCGTAAAACTAACGCACCCACAGATCGAGGTTTTTTTAAAATCCTTTATATTAAGTTCACTTGCTTGCTTGCTTGCGTGCTTGCTTGCTTGCTTAGGACCGTGCAAATCTTTCGGTCGTTTTTTAACCCACTTCCCGTGATCCAATCGAGCTGACATTTTGCACACAGACTCGTTGTGCGTGACAATTGATTTTCGTGAAAAAATTTTCCCAAATTTTACACTGTTTAGGGAAAAAAAAATTAATTACCAATTGCTTAATGGTGGCAGACAATCATCTGACCCATAGGTGGCAGCCATCTCAAGCCAGAGGACGAGAGGACTCTAGCCGCCCCGATGCCACGCATATAAAGGATTTATAGTGAAAAACTTTGTTTTTACGGGTTAATTTTTTATCTGCGTGTTAGTCCGTTGCGCCCGCCCGCCCACAACTCCGATGAGCACGCTCGGCTACGTGCGGTGCGAAAGAAGTTCCACGCACGTGCGCACGCTTGAAGGGTATCCGTCTGCCGCTGTGACTTTCCGCGTGATGCTAAAGCCGCTTCGGTGAAGCTGTCCTCTTGTGAAGAGCCTCGTCGCTTCTGGAAAACAACTTTACGTGGTTGCCCAGTGGGGGCCTTGCCTGCTGAAAGTTTAGTTTCAGTCGTTGAAATCACGGTGGAGTTCGGGGGTTAAAGTTGTTCACGCCGGTAACGATGGGCAGAGGTCGCGGGGGCCACTGGCAAAGGTCGACCTCCCCTCACCTGCCGTGACCTCCCGTGACCTCTCCTGACCTGTGGTGACCTCCACTCACCTCCCGTGACCTCCCCTCACCTGCCATGACCTCCAATGACCTGTGGTGACTTGCTGAGACATCCCGTGACCTCCACTCACCTTCCGTGACCTCCTCTGACCTGTGGTTACTTCCCGTGACCTCCGCTGACCTCTCCTGACATCCCGTGACCTCCACTCACTTCCCGTGACCTCCTCTCACCTGCCGTAACCTCCCATGACCTCTCCTGACCTGGTGTGACCTCCCCTGACCTGTCGTAACCTTCCGTGACCTCTCGTTAATATAAAAAACACTTTTATTTTACCAAGTAATGCCCCACCGAGATGTTAAGATATTTTTCAGAAGCAAGCCGGCTATCACAAAGGCTAGCCAACGAAGACGTGGCTTATCACTCACGAGGAAGTTCATAGCAGCAGCAGCCAGATAATCTAATTTAGAATCAAGGTAATAATTTAGAAATCGACGCACACGTTGATTTCTAAATGGAGGAAGCCAGAGAAACATTCCGTGCGACCACCACGGTGAGAGAGACAGAGAGAGAGACGGGGAGGTGGAGAGAGAGAGAACACACAGACTCCACACATCTACAGCAGGCGTCGTCACGTTTGGGCTCGAATCCACGACCTCCTGCATACCGGGCGAGGTAGTCAACATCTCTCCTAGACACCGTGATGATGATGAGAGAGAGACACGCAAACTCCAAATATACAGCAGCAGGCGTCGGAGTCGGAATCCAACCCACGACCTCCTGTACACCAGGCGAGGTAGTCAACATCTCCTAGCAACCGTGATGATGATGAGAGAGAGAGAGACACGCAAACTCCAATATACAGCAGCAGGCATTGTCAGGGTCGGCACTGAACCCACGACCTCCTGTACACCAGGCGAGGTAGTCAACATCTCTCCTAGACACCGTGATGATGATGAGAGAGAGACACGCAAACTCCAAATATACAGCAGCAGGCGTCGGAGTCGGAATCCAACCCACGACCTCCTGTACACCAGGCGAGGTAGTCAACATCTCCTAGCCACCACGGCGGCACGCGGCGGTGGCGGTGGCGTGAAGGGGAGGGGGGGGGGGCTCTCTGCTGCAGTTTTGGGTTTTGTCCGGACGCAGCCGGTGGCGGGAGGAGTGGAGCTCGCGTGATCTGCGGGTGACGGGGGTGACGGGAGGTCGGTCCGCCCGTGTCCCAAAGCCGCGTCAACCCACGGCGGGTTCGCGCCGTGTTCTCGCGGGGGGGGACTTGAGTTCCGCAGGTCCATACTCTGAGTTCTTTCGGTAAAGTCACCATGTAGGTAAAAAATTAAATTAATAAAAAATAAAATAATAAAATCACGACGTTTTGGAGGCAACACAAGTCTCCGTCATCAGGTGGGACCGTCACAGCCAGATTAGCTGCATCAAGTGACGGTGCCACGGAGATGTTAACTACCTCGCCCGGTATACAGGATGTGGTGGTGGTGGTGGGGAAAGGGGGTGGGGGATGTGGATTTAAGAGCTTGCATCTTGAATCCCTGCCTCACTTGATACAGCAAATCTGCCTGTGACGGTCCCACCTGATGACGGAGACTTGTGTTGCCTCCGAAACGTCGTGATTTTTTAATTTTTAATTTTATTTTTATTAATTTTAATTTCGTTTTTTACCTACGTGGTGACTTTACCGAAAGCACTAAGCGTATGAATCCTTGCAGTCACGAAAGCTTCAAATCTAGAATCGTATTTAAGAGCTTGCATCTTGGAATCCCTGCCTCACTTGATGCAGAAAATCTGGCTGTGACGGTCCCACCTGATGACGGAGACTTGTGTTGCCTCCGTAAACGTCGTGATTTTTAAATCCTTTATATTAAGTTCGCTTGCTTGCTTAGGACCGTGCAAATCTTTCGGTCGTTTTTTTAACCCACTTCCCGTGATCCAATCGAGCTGACATTTTGCACACAGACTCGTTGTGCGTGACAATTCATTTTCGTGAGAAAAAAATTCCAAAATTTTACACTGTTTAGGCAAATTTTTTTAAATATTTAATTACCAATTGTTTAATGCTGCCAGACAATCATCTGACCCATAGGTGGCAGCCATCTCAAGCCAGAGGACGAGAGGACTCTAGCCGCCCCGATGCCACGCGTATGAAGGATTTATAGTGAAAAACTTTGTTTTTACGGGTTTGCTTGTTATTATTTTATTTTATTAATTTTAATTTCATTTTTCACCCACGTGACTTTACCGAAAGAACTAAGAGTATGGATCCTTGCAGTCACGAAAGCTTCAAATCTAGAATTCCGCAGGTCCGTGCGGTGTCGGCGTCCCAACCGATCCGATGCGCAAACAACAGGAATGTTTGTGTCTCTTTGTTTGTTTGTTTGTGTGTGTGTCTCTTTGTTTGTTTGTTTGTGTGTTTGTTTGTGTGTGTGTCTCTTTGTTTGTTTGTGTGTGTGTCTCTTTGTTTGTTTGTTTGTGTGTTCGTTTGTGTGTGTGTCTCTTTGTTTGTTTGTTTGTGTGTTTGTTTGTGTGTGTGTCTCTTTGTTTGTTTGTTTGTGTGTTTGTTTGTGTGTGTGTCTCTTTGTTTGTTTGTTTGTTCGTTTGTGTGTGTGTCTCTTTGTTTGTTTGTGTGTTCGTTTGTGTGTGTGTCTCTTTGTTTGTTTGTTTGTGTGTTCGTTTGTGTGTGTGTCTCTTTGTTTGTTTGTGTGTTCGTTTGTGTGTGTGTCTCTTTGTTTGTTTGTGTGTTTGTTTGTGTGTGTGTCTCTTTGTTTGTTTGTGTGTTCGTTTGTGTGTGTGTCTCTTTGTTTGTTTGTTTGTGTGTTCGTTTGTGTGTGTGTCTCTTTGTTTGTTTGTGTGTTCGTTTGTGTGTGTGTCTCTTTGTTTGTTTGTGTGTTTGTTTGTGTGTGTGTCTCTTTGTTTGTTTGTGTGTTCGTTTGTGTGTGTGTCTCTTTGTTTGTTTGTTTGTTTGTTCGTTTGTGTTTGTGTCTCTTTGTTTGTTTGTGTGTTCGTTTGTGTGTGTGTCTCTTTGTTTGTTTGTTTGTGTGTTTGTTTGTGTGTGTGTCTCTTTGTTTGTTTGTGTGTTCGTTTGTGTGTGTGTCTCTTTGTTTGTTTGTGTGTTTGTTTGTGTGTGTGTCTCTTTGTTTGTTTGTTTGTGTGTTTGTTTGTGTGTGTGTCTCTTTGTTTGTTTGTTTGTGTGTTCGTTTGTGTGTGTGTCTCTTTGTTTGTTTGTTTGTGTGTTTGTTCGTTTGTGTGTCTCTTTGTTTGTTTGTTTGTGTGTTCGTTTGTGTGTCTCTTTGTTTGTTTGTTTGTGTGTTTGTTTGTGTGTGTGTCTCTTTGTTTGTTTGTTTGTGTGTTTGTTTGTGTGTGTGTCTCTTTGTTTGTTTGTGTGTTCGTTTGTGTGTGTGTCTCTCCTTGCGACGGGACTTTGCGGGGTGAACGTTGCGATGGATAAAGGGGCACGGGGTGTGATCAATAAGGTCTGAGTTGGTCTGTAATACGGTTTGGCACTGATAAGTGGTTGACAAGTTTGTAGTAGTGTAGTGTATAGTAGTGTATTGTAAAGTGTAGTGTTTAAGACCACCACACAGAGACGATCACCCCTCTCTGTCACCTGTGTTGCTCTCGCTATGTATCTTGGTGATATCTGTCTGCTAATATGTCTGTCTATAGTTTTCTGGTTAGATTTTATGTCGCTATTTCATTATACCTGATGATGATTGCTTGTGTTGCAATCGAAACGTCGTATTCTATTATTTAATTTAATTTATTATTTTATCTTTAGACGTGACTTAACCGAAAGAAACAAATAATAATTCCTGCAGTCACGAAAGTTCTAAAATTAAGATTGTTTAGTGTAGTGTATAGTAGTGTATTGTATAGTGTAGTGTATAGTAATGTAGTGTGTAGTGTATAGTGTAGTGTATAATGTAGTGTATAGTAGTGTAGTGTATATAGTAGTGTAGTGTATTGTGTATAGTAGTGTAGTGTATAGTAGTGTAGTGTATAGTGTAGTGTATAGTGTAGTGTATAGTGTAGTGTATAGTAGTGTAGTGTATGGTAGTGTAGTGTATGATAGTGTAGTGTATAGTGTAGTGTATTGTGTATAGTAGTGTAGTGTATAGTGTAGTGTATAGTGTAGTGTATAGTGTAGTGTATGGTAGTGTAGTGTATGATAGTGTAGTGTATAGTGTAGTGTATAGTGTAGTGTATAGTGTAGTGTATAGTGTAGTGTATAGTAGTGTAGTGTATGGTAGTGTAGTGTATGATAGTGTAGTGTATAGTAGTGTAGTGTATAGTAGTGTAGTGTATAGTAGTGTAGTGTATAGTAGTGTAGTGTATAGTATAGTAGTGTAGTTTATAGTAGTGTAGTCTGAAGTAGTATAGTGTATACACAGACCTGTACACACACACACGGACCTGTACACACACACACACGGACACCAGTATAAAGACATAACAACAACCGCCATTCTCCCCTTAGTGGCGGTGACGTCTCCACGACGCTTGTGCCAGGCTAAGTGCACTTCAAGGCCACGTGAAGTGTTGAACGCCCACTAGCAGAAGGTCACGGGACAGACCCAGGTGCCACGGGTTGACTGACCGAGCTGACCGGCAGATGCACCACCTGTGCCCCCTACTGTGCCAACTTGCTGTGCTTTATCCACCCGGCGCTCCGCTCATTGTTGTGAGCATCGCTCTTCCGCCCTCCGTTGTTACTGGAGGGAAACTGCCTCCAACTGCCCAGTAGCAGCAGCATCCTTCACGAGCCTCCTCCACAGATACCAGTTATCGGCAGGTCCACTCAGCTCCACATCCTCCTGTACCACATCACTCCATCTCTTCTCTAGCACATGCCGTGCCCGTCTAGCCCCCTCTATCCGGCCGAACAAAAGCTGTTTAGGCATGCGGTGGCTGGGCATGCGGGCTACATGACCCAGCCAACGCAGCCTTGCCTGCCGAAGGAGCTCACCGATGGGACTTTGTCTATATTTTTCAAGGTTAAACCCAGGGATGGATCGTAGGGAGGCCAGCCTGAATGTTGCTAACCGGCGAAGATGTTCCATTAGGGGTGTCCACGTTTTGCAAGCGTAGAGAAGGGATGGCATGACCGTGGCCAAGAAGACAAAACACCAATACATACACACAGAACCATTCACACACACAACAACAACAACAACCGCCATTCGCCACTAAGTGGCGGTGACGTCACCACGACTCTTGTGCCACACACACACAGACACCAATACACACAGACCTGTACACACACGGACGCTAGTACAAAGACACCAGTATACACACACACAGACACCAATACACACACAGACCCATACACACACACATAGACAAGTACACACACAGACCCATACAAACACAGACCCATACAAACACAGACCCAACACATGCACAAAGACTGCTACATACACACAGACACCAACACACACATACATAGCCCCATACACACACACATAGACCCCTACACACACACTCACACATAGACTCATACACATACACACACACACAGAGACCCCTACACACACACACACATAGACCCATACACACACACATAGCCCCATACACACACACACATAGACCCCCCCCCCCTCCACACACACACAGAGACCCCTACATACACACAAACACCAACACATACACACACACATAGACTCATACACACACACAGAGACCCATACACACACACAGACACCAACACACACATAGCCCCATACACACACACACATAGACCCCCCCACACACACACACAGAGACCCCTACATACACACAAACACCAACACATACACACACACATAGACTCATACACACACACAGAGACCCATACACACACAGACACCAACACACACATAGCCCCATACACACACACACATAGACCCCCCCACACACACACACAGAGACCCCTACATACACACAAACACCAACACATACACACACACATAGACTCATACACACACACAGAGACCCATACACACACACAGACACCAACACACACATAGCCCCATACACACACACACATAGACCCCCCCACACACACACGCAGAGACCCCTACATACACACAAACACCAACACACACACACATAGACTCATACACACACACAGAGACCCATACACACACACAGACACCAATACACACATAGCCCCATACACACACACACATAGACCCCCACACACACACACACACATAGACCCCCCCACACACACACAGAGACCCCTACATACACACATAGACTCATACACACACACATAGCCCCATACACACACACACATAGACCCCTACATACACACAGACACACATAGACCCCTATATACACACACACAGAGACCCCTACATACACTCACACACACATAGACCCCTACATACACACACACATAGACCCCTACATACACTCACACACACATAGACCCCTACATACACACACACTCACGCCTTTGTACTTTGTTCTGTGCATCGGTTAGCTATTAACGAGGCACACGTGACCAGCCGCCAACGGTCAGCCAGTCACGTGGTGACAACAAGATCAGGCCAGGCCCTGAAGCTGCCAGCGAGAGATGTTAACTACCTCGCCTGGTCTACAGGAGGTCGTGGGATCGATCATGTAGCTAGGCCGCTAGGAGATGTTGACTACCTCGCCTGGTCTACAGGAGGTCGTGGGTTCGATCTTGTGGCTAGGAGATGTTGACTACTTCGCCTGGTCTACAGGAGGTCGTGGGTTCGATCTTGTGGCTAGGAGATGTTAACTACCTCGCCTGGTCTACAGGAGGTCGTGGGTTCGGTCACGGTGGCGAGGAGATGTTAACTACCTCGCCTGGTCTACAGGAGGTCGTGGGTTCGATCATGTGGCGAGTAGATGTTGACTACCTCGCCTGGTCTACAGGAGGTCGTGGGTTCGGTCACGGTGGCGAGGAGATGTTAACTACCTCGCCTGGTCTACAGGAGGTCGTGGGTTCGATCATGTGGCGAGGATATGTTAACTACCTCGCCTGGTCTACAGGAGGTCGTGGGTTCGATCATGTGGCGAGTAGATGTTGACTACCTCGCCTGGTCTACAGGAGGTCGTGGGTTCGGTCACGGTGGCGAGGAGATGTTAACTACCTCGCCTGGTCTACAGGAGGTCGTGGGTTCGATCATGTGGCGAGGATATGTTAACTACCTCGCCTGGTCTACAGGAGGTCGTGGGTTCGATCATGTGGCGAGGAGTTGTTGACTACCTCGCCTGGTCTACAGGAGGTCATGGGTACGATCCCGACCCTGACGACGCCTGCTGCTGTGTATTTGGAGTTTGCGTGTCTCTCCCTCCGTCTCTCTCCCCGTGGCCGCGTTGATTTTTCTCCAGGGTCCTCCGTTTTTCCCCTTTCACATTGAGAATCGGCGTCCCCACGCGTTTCGAGAGTTATTTGGCGGCTGCGATGAAAGTCCACGTGATAAGCCACCAACTTCGTTTCGCAATCATTTGCGATGAACTGGTCACTTTGGTAAAATAGCAGCTCAGTGCGGCCTTTTACCCTGGTAGAATTCAAGTTAGACTTTAGACAATAAAAACACGTTTGTTGTTGATGTTTGTTGATTGTTATTGAGGTTTGCCGATGTGTGCTGATGTTTATTGTTTGTTATTGATGTTTGTTGATGATGTTTGTTATTGATTTTGTTGTTGATGTTTGTTGTTGTTTGTTGATGTTTGTTGATGTTTGTTATTTGTTATTGATGTTTGTTGATGATGTTTGTTATTGATGTTTGTTGTTGATGTTTGTTGTTGTTTGTTGATGTTTGTTGATGTTTGTTATTTGTTATTGATGTTTGTTATTGATGTTTGTTGATGATGTTTGTTGTTGTTTGTTGATGTTTGTTGATGATGTTTGTTATTGATGTTTGTTGATGATGTTTGTTATTGATGTTTGTTGTTGATGTTTGTTGTTGTTTGTTGATGTTTGTTGATGTTTGTTATTTGTTATTGATGTTTGTTATTGATGTTTGTTGATGATGTTTGTTGTTGTTTGTTGATGTTTGTTGATGATGTTTGTTATTGATGTTTGTTGATGATGTTTGTTATTGATGTTTGTTGTTGATGTTTGTTATTGATGTTTGTTGTTGATGTTTGTTATTGATGTTTGTTGATGATGTTTGTTGTTGTTTGTTGATGTTTGTTGATGATGTTTGTTATTGATGTTTGTTGATGATGTTTGTTATTGATGTTTGTTGATGATGTTTGTTATTGATGTTTGTTGTTGATGTTTGTTGTTGTTTGTTGATGTTTGTTGATGTTTGTTATTTGTTATTGATGTTTGTTATTGATGTTTGTTGTTGATGTTTGTTATTGATGTTTGTTGATGATGTTTGTTATTGATGTTTGTTGTTGATGTTTGTTGATGTTTGTTATTGATGTTTGTTATTGATGTTTGTTGATGATGTTTGTTATACTGGTAGGAACGAAGTGGACCAGACCACCAATAGATTAATGTGTCCGTCCATCCGTCTGTCCGACAAGATGGCCGCCCACTCCCCCTGCGATCTGTGAACTAAACAAGATGGCCGTCGCTTCCGGCGCCTCACGGCGAAACTTTAAACTTCGCTTCAAATTTACTTTACTGAAACGCAGCACGTTTTTTTTAACACAGATACATTTATTAACACAGAGACGAGATACATTTAATCGCCTTATTTATGCACGAAAAGCACAGCGCGAGGCCTAGTGCAGCAGGCTTCGCGAGGCCTAGTGCGGCAGGCTTTGCGAGGCCTACTGCGGAAAAGGCATCGCGAGGCCTACTGCAGAGAAGGCTTCGCGAGGCCTACTGCAAGGAAGGCTCGCGAGGCCTACTGCAGAGAAGGCTTCGCGAGGCCTAGTGCAGAAGGCTTCGCTAGGTCTACTGCAGAGAATGCTTCGCGAGGCCTAGTGCAGCAGGCTTCGCGAGGCCTACTGCAGAGAAGGCTTCGCGAGGCCTACTGCAGAGAAGGCTTCGCGAGGCCTAGTGCAGAAGGCTTCGCTAGGTCTACTGCAGAGAATGCTTCGCGAGGACTAGTGCAGCAGGCTTCGCGAGGCCTAGTGCAGCAGGCTTCACGAGGCCTAGTGCGGCAGGCTTCGCGAGGCCTACTGCAGAGAAGGCATCGCGAGGCCTACTGCAGAGAAGGCATCGCGAGGCCTACTGCAGAGAAGGCTTCGCGAGGCCTACTGCAGAGAAGGCTTCGCGAGGCCTACTGCAGGGAAGGCTTCACGAGGCCTAGTGCAGAAGGCTTCGCGAGGCCTAGTGCAGAAGGCTTCGCGAGGCCTAGTGCAGAAGGCTTCGCGAGGCCTAGTGCAGCAGGCTTCGCGAGGCCTAGTGCGGCAGGCTTCGCGAGGCCTACTGCAGAGAAGGCATCGCGAGGCCTAGTGCAGAGAAGGCTTCGCGAGGCCTACTGCAGAGGCTTCGCGAGGCCTAGTGCAGAAGGCTTTGCTAAGTCTACTGCAGAGAAGGCTTCGCGAGGCCTAGTGCGGCAGGCTTCGCGAGGCCTAGTGCGGCAGGCTTCGCGAGGCCTAGTGCGGGAGGCTTCGCGAGGCCTAGTGCAGAAGGTGGTGGTGGGGGGTGGTGGGGTGGTGGTGGGTGGTGGTGGGGGGGGTGGTGGTGGGGGGGGTGGTGAGGGCTGGTGTTGAGGGTGGTGTTGGGGGGTGTTGGGGGGGGGGGCTGTCAACTGCGCGTCAAACAAACACTTTTAATTAACGTTACACTAGAATACAGTTAAATGTTTTCTTTAACTCCTCTATACCCGGTCGATATCCCTGCACCGGTACTAAGTATTATTCCTACCAGCCCACCCCGCAGGGTCCTGTTTGATGTTTGTTATTGATGTTTGTTGATGTTTGTTGTTGTTTGTTGATGTTTGTTGATGTTTGTTATTGATGTTTGATGTTTGTTGTCGATGTTTGTTGTTGATGTTTGTTATTTGTCATTGATGTTTGTTGTCGGTGTTTGTCGACGGTCCGCGTGGCGCGCAGAGATCGGCGTGCTGGCCAAGGAGTGCGTGGCGGCGGGGCGCCTGGTGCCGGACGAGATCATCACGGAGCTCACGCTCACCGAGATCAAGGCCCTCGGGGAGCACGGCTGGCTCCTGGATGGTGAGTGGGGGGGGTGGGGGCACAGGTGGGGGGTATGGGGGGAGACTCGGGATCGAACCCACGACCTCCTGTACACCAGGCGAGGTAGTCAACATCTCCTAGCCACCGTGATGATGATGATGAGAGAGAGAGACACGCAAACTCCCAATATACAGCAGCAGGCATCGTCAGGGTCGTGATCGAACCCACGACCTCCTGTACACCAGGCGAGGTAGTCAACATCTCCTAGCCACCGTGATGATGATGATGAGAGAGACACGCAAACTCCAAATATACAGCAGCAGGCGTCGTCAGGGTCGGGATCGAACCCACGACCTCCTGTACACCAGGCGAGGTAGTCAACATCTCCTAGCCACTGTGATGATGAGAGAGAGAGAGACACGCAAACTCCAAATATACAGCAGGCATCGTCAGGGTCGGGTTCGAACCCACGACCTCCTGTACACCAGGCGAGGTAGTCAACATCTCCTAGCCACCGTGATGATGATGATGATGAGAGAGACACGCAAACTCCCAATATACAGCAGGCATCGTCAGGGTCGGGATCGAACCCACGACCTCCTGTACACCAGGCGAGGTAGTCAACATCTCCCAGCCACCGTGATGATGATGATGAGAGAGACACGCAAACTCCAAATATACAGCAGCAGGCGTCGTCAGGGTCGGGATCGAACCCACGACCTCCTGTACACCAGGCGAGGTAGTCAACATTTCCTAGCCACCGTGATGATGATGATGAGAGAGACACGCAAACTCCAAATATACAGCAGCAGGCGTCGTCAGGGTCGGGATCGAACCCACGACCTCCTGTACACCAGGCGAGGTAGTCAACATCTCCTAGCCACCGTGATGATGAGAGAGAGAGACACGCAAACTCCACATATACAGCAGGCATCGTCAGGGTCGTGATCGAACCCACGACCTCCTGTACACCAGGCGAGGTAGTCAACATCTCCTAGCCACCAGACTGCCCCCCCCCTCCTACGCACCACGCTCGTTACGACCCCCGGACCCCCCCCTGCCCCCCCCCTGCCCTCCCCCCTGCCCCCCCCCCCTGGCTCCCCCCCTGCCCCCCCCCCCTGCCCCCCCCTTCCCCCCGGCAGGTTTCCCCCGGACGGTGTCGCAGGCCCGGGCGCTGTCGGAGCGCTACCCGCTGGGCGCGGCCATCAACCTGGACGTGCCGTTCGGCACCATCACGGAGCGGCTCACGGCGCGCTGGACTCACCCGGGCAGCGGGCGAGTCTACAACACGCACTTCAACCCCCCGCGCACGCCGGTACGACGCACGACACCACGCAAGCCGCCCGTGCCGTGCCGCCCGTGCCGTGCCGCGCCGTGCCGTGTCGTGCCGTGCTACCCGTGCCGTGCCGTGCCGTGCCGCGCCGTGCCGTGTCGTGCCGTGCTACCCGTGCCGTGCCGTGCCGTGCCGTGCCGTGCCGTGTCGTGCCGTGTCGTGCCGTGTCGTGCCGTGCTACCCGTGCCGGCTGAGCAAAGGCGCGAGGCCCGTGCACGTGCGGCAGCATCCCCAACACCTCGCGTGACGACGACGATGATGACGACGACGACGACGACGACGACGATGACGACGATGACGACGACGACGATGACGACGACGATGATGACGACAACGATGATGACGATGACGACGACGACGATGACGACGACGATGATGACGATGACGACGATGACGACGATGACGATGACGACGATGACGACGACGACGATGACGACGATGACGACGACGACGACGACGATGATGACGACAACGATGATGACGACGATGACGACGATGACGACGACGATGATGACGACAACGATGATGACGATGACGACGATGACGACGACGACGACGACGACGACGATGACGACGATGACGACGACGATGATGACGACGATGACGACGATGACGACGACGATGATGACGACGATGACGACGACGATGACGACGACGATGATGATGACCATGATGATGCTACGCCGAGGGCGGCCGCCGGGTTTGTAGCGCGGTGGGGCTGACCGCGGCACGAGCGCTCCCCTACGTGCTGGTAGCGAGCAGCGCACTCGTAGAGGGACATTCCCTGTGTCCCACATCTCACGCCCATGTCTCCGTGTCTCTACCCCCGTGTCTCCCCCCCCCCGTGTCCCCCCCCCCCCGTGTCTCCCCCCCCCCCCGTGTCTCCCCCCATGTCTCCCCCCATGTCTCCCTCCCCCCCCCCATGTCTCCCCCCCCGTGTCTCCCCCCCCCCCGTGTCTCCCCCCGTGTCTCCCCCCGTGTCTCCCCCCCGTGTCCCCCCCCCCGTGTCTCCCCCCCCCCGTGTCTCCCCCCATGTCTCCATCCCCCCCATGTCTCCCCCCCCGTGTCTCCCCACCCCCCCCCGTGTCTCCCCCCCCCCGTGTCCCACCCCCCATGTCTCCCCCCCCCCCGTGTCCCCCCCCCCGTGTCCCCCCC
Organism: Lampetra planeri; assembly: GCF_965212315.1. Taxonomy (NCBI): domain Eukaryota; kingdom Metazoa; phylum Chordata; class Hyperoartia; order Petromyzontiformes; family Petromyzontidae; genus Lampetra; species Lampetra planeri. The sequence goes on along the minus strand of NW_027614497.1, from coordinate 86,773 downwards.
CCCCGTGTCTCCCCCCCCGTGTCTCCCCCCCCCCCCCGTGTCCCCCCCCCCCCGTGTCTCCCCCCCCGTGTCTCCCCTCCCGTGTCCCCCCCCCCGTGTCTCCCCCCCCGTGTCTCCCCCCCCGTGTCTCCCCCCCCGTGTCTCCCCCCCCGTGTCTCCCCCCCCGTGTCTCCCCCCCCGTGTCTCCCCCCCCGTGTCTCCCCCCCCGTGTCTCCCCCCCCGTGTCTCCCCCCCCGTGTCTCCCCCCCCGTGTCTCCCCCCCCGTGTCTCCCCTCCCGTGTCTCCCCCCCCGTGTCTCCCCTCCCGTGTCTCCCCCCCCGTGTCTCCCCCCCCGTGTCTCCCCACCCGTGTCTCCCCCCCCCGTGTCCCCCCCCCCGTGTCTCCCCCCCCCGTGTCTCCCCCCCCGTGTCTCCCCCCCCCGTGTCTCCCCCCCCGTGTCTCCCCTCCCGTGTCTCCCCTCCCGTGTCCCCCCCCCCGTGTCTCCCCCCCCCGTGTCTCCCCCCCCGTGTCTCCCCCCCCGTGTCTCCCCCCCCCGTGTCTCCCCCCCCCGTGTTTCCCCTCCCGTGTCCCCCCCCCCGTGTCTCCCCCCCCGTGTCTCCCCCCCCGTGTCTCCCCCCCCGTGTCTCCCCCCCGTGTCTCCCCCCCCCGTGTCTCCCCTCCCGTGTCCCCCCCCCCCGTGTCTCCCCCCCCCGTGTCTCCCCCCCCCGTGTCTCCCCCCCCGTGTCTCCCCCCCCGTGTCTCCCCTCCCGTGTCTCCCCTCCCGTGTCCCCCCCCCCGTGTCTCCCCCCCCGTGTCTCCCCCCCCCGTGTCTCCCCCCCCGTGTCTCCCCCCCCGTGTCTCCCCCCCCGTGTCTCCCCCCCCCGTGTCTCCCCCCCCCCCCCCGTGTCTCCCTCCCCCCCGTGTCTCCCCCCCCCGTGTCTCCCCTCCCGTGTCTCCCCCCCCGTGTCTCCCCCCCCGTGTCTCCCCCCCCCGTGTCTCCCCCCCCCCCCGTGTCTCCCCCCCCCCCCGTGTCTCCCCTCCCGTGTCTCCCCTCCCGTGTCTCCCCTCCCGTGTCTCCCCCCCCGTGTCTCCCCCCCCGTGTCTCCCCCCCCGTGTCTCCCCTCCCGTGTCTCCCCCCCCCCCCGTGTCTCCCCTCCCCGTGTCTCCCCTCCCGTGTCTCCCCTCCCGTGTCTCCCCCCCCGTGTCTCCCCCCCCGTGTCTCCCCCCCCCGTGTCTCCCCTCCCGTGTCGTGTCTCTCCCCCCCCCGTGTCTCCCCTCCCGTGTCTCCCCTCCCGTGTCTCCCCTCCCGTGTCTCCCCTCCCGTGTCTCCCCCCCCGTGTCTCCCCTCCCGTGTCTCCCCCCCCGTGTCTCCCCCCCCGTGTCTCCCCCCCCGTGTCTCCCCCCCCCGTGTCCCCCCCCCCCCCCCCCAGGGGGTTGATGACGAGACGGGGGAGCCGCTGGTGCAACGGGTGGACGACCGACCCGAGACGGTGGCGGCGAGACTCCGCGAGTACAGTGCTCGCACAGAGCCCGTGCTACTGTACTACGGGTGAGCTACTCACCCTCACCACTCACACTCACCACTCACACTCACCACTCACACTCACCACTCACTCTCACCACTCGCACTCACCACTCACGCTCACCACTCACACTCACCACTCACTCTCACCACTCACTCTCACCACTCGCACTCACCACTCACTCTCACCACTCACTCTCACCACTCACACTCACCACTCACTCACACTCACCACTCGCACTCACCACTCACACTCACCACTCACACTCACCACTCACTCTCACCACTCGCACTCACCACTCACACGCACCACTCACACTCACCACTCACACTCACCACTCACTCTCACCACTCGCACTCACCACTCGCACTCACCACTCACACTCACCACTCACACTCACCACTCACACTCACCACTCACACTCACCACTCACACTCACCACTCACACTCACCACTCACACGCACCACTCACACGCACCACTCACACTCACCACTCACACGCACCACTCACACTCACCACTCACACTCACCACTCACACTCACCACTCACACTCACCACTCACTACTCACACTCACCACTCACACTCACCACTCACACTCACCACTCACACTCAACACTCACACTCACCACTCACACTCACCACTCACACTCACCACTCACACTCACACTCACCACTCACACTCACCACTCACACTCACCACTCACACTCACCACTCACACTCACCACTCACACTCACCTCACACTCACCACTCACACTCACCACTCACACTCACCACTCACACTCACCACTCACACTCACCACTCACACTCACCACTCACACTCACCACTCACACTCACCACTCACACTCACCACTCACACTCACAACTCACACTCACCACTCACACTCACCACTCACACTCACCACTCACTCACCACTCACACTCACCACTCACACTCACCACTCACACTCACCACTCACACTCAACACTCACCACTCACCCTCACCACTCACCCTCACCATCCACACTCACCACTCACGCTCACCACTCACGCTCACCACTCACACTCACCACTCACCACTCACACTCACCACTCACATTCACCACTCACTCTCACCACTCACCCTCACCATCCACACTCACCACTCACACTCACCACTCACCACTCACACCACTCACCACTCACACTCACCACTCACACTCACCACTCACACTCACCACTCACGCTCACCACTCACACTCACCACTCACACTCACCACTCACCACTCACACTCACCACTCACCACTCACACTAACCACTCACACTCACCACTCACACTCAACACTCACCACTCACGCTCACCACTCACACTCACCACTCACGCTCACCACTCACACTCACCACTCACACTCACCACTCACCACTCAACACTCACCACTCACGCTCACCACTCACACTAACCACTCACCACTCACACTCACCACTCACACTCACCACTCACACTAACCACTCACACTCACCACTCACGCTCACCACTCACACTCACCACTCACACTCACCACTCACCACTCCGCTCACCACTCACACTCACCACTCACACTCACCACTCACACTCACCACTCACGCTCACCACTCACGCTCACCACTCACACTCAACACTCACGCTCACCACTCACTCACCACTCACACTCACCACTCACACTCACCACTCACTCACCACTCACACTCACCACTCACACTCACCACCACTCACACTCACCACTCACACTCACCACTCACGCTCACCACTCACACTCACCACTCACTCACCACTCACACGCACCACTCACACTCACCACTCACACTCACCACTCACACCACTCACCACTCACACTCACCACTCACACTCACCACCCACACTCACCACTCACACTCACCACTCACACTCACTACTTACACTCACCACTCACACTCACCACTCACTCACCACTCACACTCACCACTCACCACTCACTCACCACTCACACTCACCACTCACACTCACCACTCACACGCACCACTCACACTCACCACTCACACGCACCACTCACACTCACCACTCACACTCACCACTCACACTCACCACTCACACTCACCACTCACCACTCACTCACCACTCACACTCACCACTCACACTCACCACTCACACTCACCACTCACACTCACCACTCACACTCACCACTCACACTCACCACTCACACTCACCACTCACGCTCACCACTCACACTCACCACTCACTCACACTCACCACTCACACTCACCACTCACTCACACTCACCACTCACACTCATCACTCACACTCACCACTCACACTCACCACTCACACTCACCACTCACACTCACACTCACACTCACCACTCACACTCACCACTCACGCTCACCACTCACACTCACCACTCACTCACACTCACCACTCACACTCACCACTCACTCACACTCACCACTCACACTCATCACTCACACTCACCACTCACACTCACCACTCACACTCACCACTCACACTCACCACTCACTCACACTCACCACTCACACTCACCACTCACTCACCACTCACTCACCACTCACACTCACCACTCACACTCACCACTCACTCACACTCAACACTCACACTCACCACTCACTCACCACTCACACTCACCACTCACACTAACCACTCACACTCACCACTCACACTCACCACTCACACTCACCACTCACACTCACCACTCACACTCACCACTCACTCACACTCACCACTCACACTCACCACTCACACTCACCACTCACTCACCACTCACACTCACCACTCACACTCACCACTCACACTCACCACTCACACTCACCACTCACACTCACCACTCACACTCACCACTCACACTCACCACACACGCTCACCACTCACCACTCACACTCACCACCCACACTCACACTCACCACTCACCACTCACACTCACCACTCACACTCACCACTCAAACTCACCACTCACGCTCACCACTCACGCTCACCACTCACCACTCACACTAACCACTCACACTCACCACTCACACTCACCACTCACCACTCACACTCACCACTCACACTCACCACTCACACGCACCACTCACACTCACCACTCACACTCACCACTCACACTCACCACTCACACTCACCACTCACACTCACCACTCACTCTCACCACTCGCACTCACCACTCTCACTCACCACTCACACTCACCATTCACCATTCACACTCACCACTCACACTCACCACTCACACTCACGCTCACCACTCACACTCACCACTCACGCTCACCACTCACACTCACCACTCACGCTCACCACTCACACTCACCACTCACACTCACCACTCACGCTCACCACTCACACTCACCACTCACACTCACCACTCACCACTCACGCTCACCACTCACGCTCACCACTCACGCTCACCACTCACCACTCGGCTCACCACTCACTCACACCACTCACACTCACCACTCACACTCACCACTCACGCTCACCACTCACACTCACCACTCACACTCACCACTCACGCTCACCACTCACCACTCGGCTCACCACTCACTCACACCACTCACCGCTCACGCTCACCACTCACACTCACCACTCACACTCAACACTCACGCTCACCACTCACACTCACCACTCACACTCAACACTCACGCTCACCACTCACGCTCACCACTCACACTCACCACTCACGCTCACCACTCACCACTCGGCTCACCACTCACTCACACCACTCACCACTCACACTCATCACTCACACTCACCACTCACACTCACCACTCACACTCACCACTCACACTCACCACTCACACTCAACACTCACGCTCCCCACTCACCACTCGGCTCACCACTCACTCACACCACTCACCGCTCACGCTCACCACTCACACTCACCACTCACACTCACCACTCACACTCACCACTCACACTCACCACTCACGCTCACCACTCACGCTCCCCACTCACCACTCACACTCACCACTCACGCTCACCACTCACCACTCACACTCACCACTCACGCTCCCCACTCACCACTCACGCTCACCACTCACCACTCACACTAACCACTCACCACTCACACTCAACACTCACCACTCACGCTCACCACTCACCACTCACACTCACCACTCACCACTCACACTCAACACTCAACACTCACCACTCACGCTCACCACTCACACTAACCACTCACCACTCACACTCAACACTCACCACTCACGCTCACCACTCACCACTCAACACTCACCACTCACACTCAACACTCACCACTCACGCTCACCACTCACACTCACCACCCACACTCACACTCACCACTCACCACTCACACTCACCACTCACACTCACCACTCAAACTCACCACTCACGCTCACCACTCACGCTCACCACTCACCACTCACACTAACCACTCACACTCACCACTCACACTCACCACTCACCACTCACACTCACCACTCACACTCACCACTCACACGCACCACTCACACTCACCACTCACACTCACCACTCACACTCACCACTCACACTCATCACTCACACTCACCACTCACACTCACCACTCACACTCACCACTCGCACTCACCACTCTCACTCACCACTCACACTCACCACTCACCATTCACACTCACCACTCACACTCACGCTCACCACTCACACTCACCACTCACGCTCACCACTCACACTCACCACTCACGCTCACCACTCACACTCACCACTCACACTCACCACTCACGCTCACCACTCACACTCACCACTCACACTCACCACTCACCACTCACGCTCACCACTCACGCTCACCACTCACGCTCACCACTCACCACTCGGCTCACCACTCACTCACACCACTCACACTCACCACTCACACTCACCACTCACGCTCACCACTCACACTCACCACTCACACTCACCACTCACGCTCACCACTCACCACTCGGCTCACCACTCACTCACACCACTCACCGCTCACGCTCACCACTCACACTCACCACTCACACTCAACACTCACGCTCACCACTCACACTCACCACTCACACTCAACACTCACGCTCACCACTCACGCTCACCACTCACACTCACCACTCACGCTCACCACTCACCACTCGGCTCACCACTCACTCACACCACTCACCACTCACACTCATCACTCACACTCACCACTCACACTCACCACTCACACTCACCACTCACACTCACCACTCACACTCAACACTCACGCTCCCCACTCACCACTCGGCTCACCACTCACTCACACCACTCACCGCTCACGCTCACCACTCACACTCACCACTCACACTCACCACTCACACTCACCACTCACACTCACCACTCACGCTCACCACTCACACTCACCACTCACACTCACCACTCACGCTCCCCACTCACCACTCACACTCACCACTCACGCTCACCACTCACCACTCACACTCACCACTCACGCTCCCCACTCACCACTCACGCTCACCACTCACCACTCACACTAACCACTCACCACTCACACTCAACACTCACCACTCACGCTCACCACTCACCACTCACACTCACCACTCACCACTCACACTCAACACTCAACACTCACCACTCACGCTCACCACTCACACTAACCACTCACCACTCACACTCAACACTCACCACTCACGCTCACCACTCACCACTCAACACTCACCACTCACACTCAACACTCACCACTCACGCTCACCACTCACGCTCAACACTCACCACTCACGCTCACCACTCACCACTCACACTAACCACTCACCACTCACACTCAACACTCAACACTCACCACTCACGCTCACCACTCACACTCAACACTCACCACTCACGCTCACCACTCACCACTCACACTAACCACTCACCACTCACACTCAACACTCAACACTCACCACTCACGCTCACCACTCACACTCACCACTCACGCTCACCACTCACCACTCACACTAACCACTCACCACTCACACTCAACACTCACCACTCACGCTCACCACTCACACTCAACACTCACCACTCACGCTCACCACTCACGCTCACCACTCACACTCACCACTCACGCTCACCACTCACCACTCGGCTCACCACTCACGCTCACCACTCACGCTCCCCACTCACCACTCACGCTCCCCACTCACCACTCACGCTCACCACTCACCACTCCGCTCACCGCTCACCCTCAGCGGCAGCTGCCCCTGTGTGACACCACGTGACGAGTCTGCTGTGTGTGTCTGTAGTCAAACGAGATGATGCCGGTTGCTGGCTAAACTTCACAGCGCTCGTATCGTGGATGCTGCGGGTTTTACTCTCCATCGCGCAACAGCCGGTTAGCGCTGAACTAGTAACGAATTCTTCTCGGTTCTTTCGGTAAAATCACGTGGAATGGAAATAATAAAATAATAAAAATAAAACATAATAAAATACAATTCTCACGACGTTTCGGCCACAACGCAAGCAGCCGTCGTCAGGCGGAGAACAGGTCTGTCGAGAAGACTCATTCAGACGCTGTCTTCCCGACAGACCTGTTCTCCACCTGAGGACGGCTGCTTGCGTTGTGGCCGAAACGTCGTGTGAGAATTGTATTTCATTATGTTTTATTTTTATTATTTTATTACTTCCCTTCCACGTGACTTTACCGAAAGAACCAAGAAGATGAATCCCTGCAGTCACGAAACTTTACATCGAAATTTAGTAACGAATTGTTGGCGTGACAAACATTGGGTGGTGGCGGTTTTAACGACACGTTCATATTCACGCAACATCCACAACAACGGAGTTGTTGTGGATGATGTTGCTGATTGTGATGATGATGATGATGATTGTGATGATGATGTTGCTGATTGTGATGATGATGTTGCTGATTGTGATGATGATGATGATGATTGTGATGATGATGTTGCTGATTGTGATGATGATGATGATGATTGTGATGATGATGTTGCTGATTGTGATGATGATAGTGATGATGATGTTGCTGATTGTGATGATGATGATGATGATGATTGTGATGATGATGTTGCTGATTGTGATGATGTTGTTGTTGTGCAGGGAGCAGGGCCTCCTGCACAGCACGATGTTGATGATTGTGACGATGTTGTTGATGTTGTTGTTGATGTTGTTGTTGATGTTGTTGTTGTTGTGCAGGGAGCAGGGCCTCCTGCACAGCACGATGTTGTTGTTGTTGTTGATGTTGTTGTTGATGTTGTTGATGTTGTTGTTGTGCAGGGAGCAGGGCCTCCTGCACAGCACAATGTTGATGATTGTGATGATGTTGTTGATGTTGTTGTTGATGTTGTTGTTGATGTTGTTGTTGTTGTGCAGGGAGCAGGGCCTCCTGCACAGCACGATGATGCTGATTGTGATGATGTTGTTGATGTTGTTGTTGATGTTGTTGATGTTGTTGATGTTGTTGTTGATGTTGATGTTGTTGTTGTTGTGCAGGGAGCAGGGCCTCCTGCACTCGTTCGCGGGCACCGAGACGGACGTGCTCTGGCCTCACATCGACCGCTTCCTCGCCACGCGGATACCTCCCCTCAAATGAGGCCCCTCCCCCCCGGTGACGTCACAGTCTCGAGCCCCTCCCCCTGGTGACGTCACGGTCTCGAGCCACTCCCTCCTCCCCGGTGACGTCACGGCCTCGAGCCCCTCTCTCCCCCCCCCGGTGACGTCATGGTCTTGAGCCCCTCCCTCTCCCCCGGTGATGTCACGGTCTCGAGCCCCTCCCCCCCGGTGATGTCACGGTCTCGAGCCCCTCCCCCCCCCCGTGATGTCACGGTCTCGAGCTCCTCCCTCCCCCCGGTGACGTCACGGTCTCGAGCCCCTCCCTCCCCCCCCCCGGTGACGTCACGGTCTCGAGCCCCTCCCCCCCCGGTGACATCACGGTCTCGAGCCCCTCCCTCCCCCCCCCCCCGGTGACGTCACGGTCTCGAGCCCCTCCCCCCCGGTGACATCACGGTCTCGAGCCCCTCCCCCCCCCCGGTGACGTCACGGTCTCGAGCCCCTCCCTCCCCCCCCCCGGTGACGTCACGGTCTCGAGCCCCTCCCCCCCGGTGACATCACGGTCTCGAGCCCCTCCCACCCCCGGTGACGTCACGGTCTCAAGCCCCTCCCTCCCCCCGGTGACGTCACGGTCTCGAGCCCCTCCCCCCCGGTGACATCACGGTCTCGAGCCCCTCCCCCCCCCGGTGACGTCACGGTCTCGAGCCCCTCCCCCCCCGGTGACATCACGGTCTCGAGCCCCTCCCTCCCCATCCCGGTGACGTCACGGTCTCAAGCCCCTCCCTCCCCCACCCGGTGACGTCATGTCGTCGAAGCCCGCCCGCCCGATGACGTCATAGAATAGACCCCCCCCAATTTTTTTTGTCTTTGGTGACGTCACCTCGCGGACCAATGGGGTTTAAGCGTTCCACCGAGGCCACGCCCCCCCCTATGAATATTAATTAGCTCGAGGCCACGAATGAGCATTCCGCCAATCAGGCGCCGTTGACATTCCACCCGTTCGATTCTGTTGAGAATTAATGAACGTTAATTTCGCTGAGGCTCCGCCCCCTTAATTAGTATTCATTCCACTGAGGCTCCGCCCCCTTAATTAGTATTCATTCCACTGAGGCTCCGCCCCTTAATTAGTATTCATTCCACTGAGGCTCCGCCCCCTTAATTAGTATTCATTCCACTGAGGCTCCGCCCCCTTAATTAGTATTCATTCCACTGAGGCTCCGCCTCCTAATTAGTATTCATTCCACTGAGGCTCCGCCCCCTTAATTAGTATTCATTCCACTGAGGCTCCGCCTCCTAATTAGTATTCATTCCACTGAGGCTCCGCCCCTTAATTAGTATTCATTCCACTGAGGCTCCGCCTCCTAATTAGTATTCATTCCACTGAGGCTCCGCCCCTTAATTAGTATTCATTCCGAGGCTCCGCCCCTTAATTAGTATTCATTCCGAGGCTCCGCCCCTTAATTAGTATTCATTCCACTGAGGCTCCGCCCCTTAATTAGTATTCATTCCACTGAGGCTCCGCCCCCTTAATTAGTATTCATTCCACTGAGGCCCCGCCTCCTAATTAGTATTCATTCCACTGAGGCTCCGCCCCTTAATTAGTATTCATTCCACTGAGGCTCCGCCTCCTTAATTAGTATTCATTCCACTGAGGCCCCGCCCCTTAATTAGTATTCATTCCACTGAGGCTCCGCCCCTTAATTAGTATTCATTCCACTGAGGCTCCGCCCCCTTAATTAGTATTCATTCCACTGAGGCTCCGCCCCTTAATTAGTATTCATTCCACTGAGGCCCCGCCTCCTAATTAGTATTCATTCCACTGAGGCTCCGCCCCTTAATTAGTATTCATTCCACTGAGGCCCCGCCCCTTAATTAGTATTCATTCCACTGAGGCTCCGCCTCCTAATTAGTATTCATTCCACTGAGGCTCCGCCCCTTAATTAGTATTCATTCCACTGAGGCTCCGCCCCTTAATTAGTATTCATTCCACTGAGGCTCCGCCCCCTTAATTAGTATTCATTCCACTGAGGCCCCGCCTCCTAATTAGTATTCATTCCACTGAGGCTCCGCCCCTTAATTAGTATTCATTCCACTGAGGCCCCGCCCCTTAATTAGTATTCATTCCACTGAGGCTCCGCCCCTTAATTAGTATTCATTCCACTGAGGCCCCGCCTCCTTAATTAGTATTCATTCCACTGAGGCCCCGCCTCCTAATTAGTATTCATTCCACTGAGGCTCCGCCCCCTTAATTAGTATTCATTCCACTGAGGCTCCGCCTCCTTAATTAGTATTCATTCCACTGAGGCCCCGCCTCCTAATTAATATTCGTTCCACCGAGGCTCCGCCCCTTAATTAGTATTCATTCCGAGGCTCCGCCCCTTAATTAGTATTCATTCCGAGGCTCCGCCCCTTAATTAGTATTCATTCCGAGGCTCCGCCCCTTAATTAGTATTCATTCCGAGGCTCCGCCCCTTAATTAGTATTCATTCCGAGGCTCCGCCCCTTAATTAGTATTCATTCCGAGGCTCCGCCCCTTAATTAGTATTCATTCCGAGGCTCCGCCCCTTAATTAGTATTCATTCCGAGGCTCCGCCCCTTAATTAGTATTCATTCCGAGGCTCCGCCCCTTAATTAGTATTCATTCCGAGGCTCCGCCCCTTAATTAGTATTCATTCCACTGAGGCTCCGCCCCTTAATTAGTATTCATTCCACTGAGGCTCCGCCCCTTAATTAGTATTCATTCCGAGGCTCCGCCCCTTAATTAGTATTCATTCCGAGGCTCCGCCCCTTAATTAGTATTCATTCCGAGGCTCCGCCCCTTAATTAGTATTCATTCCGAGCCTCCGCCCCTTAATTAGTATTCATTCCGAGGCTCCGCCCCTTAATTAGTATTCATTCCGAGGCTCCGCCCCTTAATTAGTATTCATTCCGAGGCTCCGCCCCTTAATTAGTATTCATTCCGAGGCTCCGCCCCTTAATTAGTATTCATTCCGAGGCTCCGCCCCTTAATTAGTATTCATTCCACTGAGGCTCCGCCCCTTAATTAGTATTCATTCCGAGGCTCCGCCCCTTAATTAGTATTCATTCCGAGGCTCCGCCCCTTAATTAGTATTCATTCCGAGGCTCCGCCCCTTAATTAGTATTCATTCCGAGGCTCCGCCCCTTAATTAGTATTCATTCCGAGGCTCCGCCCCTTAATTAGTATTCATTCCGAGGCTCCGCCCCTTAATTAGTATTCATTCCGAGGCTCCGCCCCTTAATTAGTATTCATTCCGAGGCTCCGCCCCTTAATTAGTATTCATTCCGAGGCTCCGCCCCTTAATTAGTATTCATTCCGAGGCTCCGCCCATTAATTAGTATTCATTCCGAGGCTCCGCCTCTTAATTAGTATTCATTCCGAGGCTCCGCCTCTTAATTAGTATTCATTCCGAGGCTCCGCCCATTAATTAGTATTCATTCCGAGGCTCCGCCCCTTAATTAGTATTCATTCCGAGGCTCCGCCTCTTAATTAGTATTCATTCCGAGGCTCCGCCCCTTAATTAGTATTCATTCCGAGGCTCCGCCCCTTAATTAGTATTCATTCCGAGGCTCCGCCCATTAATTAGTATTCATTCCACTGAGGCTCCGCCCCTTAATTAGTATTCATTCCGAGGCTCCGCCCCTTAATTAGTATTCATTCCGAGGCTCCGCCCCTTAATTAGTATTCATTCCACTGAGGCTCCGCCCCTTAATTAGTATTCATTCCGAGGCTCCGCCCCTTAATTAGTATTCATTCCGAGGCTCCGCCCCTTAATTAGTATTCATTCCGAGGCTCCGCCCCTTAATTAGTATTCATTCCGAGGCTCCGCCCCTTAATTAGTATTCATTCCGAGGCTCCGCCCCTTAATTAGTATTCATTCCGAGGCTCCGCCCATTAATTAGTATTCATTCCGAGGCTCCGCCCCTTAATTAGTATTCATTCCACTGAGGCTCCGCCCCTTAATTAGTATTCATTCCGAGGCTCCGCCCCTTAATTAGTATTCATTCCACTGAGGCTCCGCCCCTTAATTAGTATTCATTCCGAGGCTCCGCCCCTTAATTAGTATTCATTCCGAGGCTCCGCCCCTTAATTAGTATTCATTCCGAGGCTCCGCCCCTTAATTAGTATTCATTCCGAGGCTCCGCCCCTTAATTAGTATTCATTCCGAGGCTCCGCCTCTTAATTAGTATTCATTCCGAGGCTCCGCCCCTTAATTAGTATTCATTCCGAGGCTCCGCCCCTTAATTAGTATTCATTCCACTGAGGCTCCGCCCCTTAATTAGTATTCATTCCGAGGCTCCGCCCCTTAATTAGTATTCATTCCGAGGCTCCGCCCCTTAATTAGTATTCATTCCGAGGCTCCGCCCCTTAATTAGTATTCATTCCGAGGCTCCGCCCCTTAATTAGTATTCATTCCGAGGCTCCGCCCCTTAATTAGTATTCATTCCGAGGCTCCGCCCCTTAATTAGTATTCATTCCGAGGCTCCGCCTCTTAATTAGTATTCATTCCGAGGCTCCGCCCCTTAATTAGTATTCATTCCGAGGCTCCGCCCCTTAATTAGTATTCATTCCGAGGCTCCGCCCATTAATTAGTATTCATTCCACTGAGGCTCCGCCCCTTAATTAGTATTCATTCCGAGGCTCCGCCCCTTAATTAGTATTCATTCCGAGGCTCCGCCCCTTAATTAGTATTCATTCCACTGAGGCTCCGCCCCTTAATTAGTATTCATTCCGAGGCTCCGCCCCTTAATTAGTATTCATTCCGAGGCTCCGCCCCTTAATTAGTATTCATTCCGAGGCTCCGCCCCTTAATTAGTATTCATTCCGAGGCTCCGCCCCTTAATTAGTATTCATTCCGAGGCTCCGCCCCTTAATTAGTATTCATTCCGAGGCTCCGCCTCTTAATTAGTATTCATTCCGAGGCTCCGCCCCTTAATTAGTATTCATTCCGAGGCTCCGCCCCTTAATTAGTATTCATTCCGAGGCTCCGCCCCTTAATTAGTATTCATTCCGAGGCTCCGCCCCTTAATTAGTATTCATTCCACTGAGGCTCCGCCCCTTAATTAGTATTCATTCCGAGGCTCCGCCCCCTTAATTAGTATTCATTCCGAGGCTCCGGCCCCTTAATTAGTATTCATTCCGAGGCTCCGCCCCTTAATTAGTATTCATTCCGAGCCTCCGCCCCTTAATTAGTATTCATTCCGAGGCTCCGCCCCTTAATTAGTATTCATTCCGAGCCTCCGCCCCTTAATTAGTATTCATTCCGAGGCTCCGCCCCTTAATTAGTATTCATTCCGAGGCTCCGCCCCTTAATTAGTATTCATTCCACACGAGGCTTCAATCCCTTTCAATGGACGAGCCTCCTCACGCCCCGAGGTTCCGGTGGGACTCTGTTGTGCCGCTGTTTTGTCGCTAATACGATTTTAAAAATATATCTTTTAATTATTGATGAACAGAAATATATATATATTTAGATCCGCGCGTAAACGGACAGAGCTTTAACGATGCGTAGATCACAGACATGCCTAACGCGTCACTTTACGTCCTTGGGAGAAATCGTCACGTCATTGATCATCATCATCAGCAGCATCATCAGCAGCAGCATCAGCAGCAGCAGCATCAGCAGCATCAGCAGTATCATCATCAGCAACAGCAGCATCATCATCAGCAGCATCATCAGCAGCAGCATCAGCAGCAGCAGCAGCATCAGCAGCATCAGCAGCATCATCATCAGCAACAGCAGCATCATCAGCAGCAGCATCATCATCATCAGCATCATCATCATCAACAGCATCAGCAGCAGCATCAGCAGCAACAGCAGCATCATCAGCAGCAGCATCATCATCATCATCAGCATCATCAGCAGCAGCAGCAGCATCATCAACAGCAGCATCATCAGCAGCAGCAGCATCATCAGCATCATCATCAGCAGCAGCATCATCAGCAGCAGCATCATCATCAGCAGCAGCAGCATCATCATCAACAGCATCATCATCAGCATCATCATCAGCAACAGCATCATCATCAGCAGCATCATCAGCAGCAGCATCATCATCAGCAGCAGCAGCATCATCATCAGCATCATCATCAGCAGCATCATCAGCAGCAGCATCATCATCAGCAGCATCATCAGCAGCAGCATCATCAGCAGCAGCATCATCATCAACAGCATCATCATCAGCATCATCATCAGCAACAGCATCATCATCAGCAGCATCATCAGCAGCAGCAGCATCATCATCAGCAGCAGCAGCATCATCATCAGCATCATCATCAGCAGCATCATCAGCAGCAGCATCATCATCAGCAGCATCATCAGCAGCAGCATCATCAGCAGCAGCAGCATCATCATCAACAGCATCATCATCAGCATCATCATCATCAGCAACAGCATCATCATCAGCAGCATCATCATCATCAGCAGCATCATCAGCAGCAGCATCATCAGCAGCATCATCATCATCAGCAGCATCATCAGCATCATCATCAGCAGCAGCATCATCATCAGCAGCATCATCAGCAATCGTCTTTATCCACTGCTGGATGAAGCCCCCCCCCCCACTCTCACCGATTGTGCCCCCCCCACACCTCACGCCCCCCCCCCCCACCCACACCTCACGCCCCCCCGTCTTCAACGAGGCGGTGGACATTCCACGTTGCTGTGGCGGGGACCGCCATCCGCCCCCCACCCCCCCCCTCCCCCCCCCCCGGTTGCTGTTCAATTTGTCAGTGGGGCGGTTCGCGTAACGACCTTGGAATGGTGACGGTGGCGGTGATGATTGTGGCGTCATTCGTAGCGATGCGATTACGTATAGGTGATGGTGATGGTGGTGGTGATGGTGATTCATGATGATGATGGTGATTGATGATGATGGTGATCGATGGTGATGCTGGTGGTGATGCTGGTGGTGATGGTGATGCTGCTAATGGGGATCGATGATGATGGTGATCAATGATGATCGATGGTGATGGTGGTGGTGGTGATAATAATCGTGATTGATGATGATGATGATGACGTTGATGAATGTGTTGACCAACTGATACCTCAACACTGGGAATCTGGGATTCTCATTTTGAGCACAACCGAGTGCCTTAAGAAGACAACAACAACAACAACAGCGATAACAACAACAACAGCGATAACAACAATCTCCAGATTATCATCGCGGTTTGCTAACCGCTGCGCCACCACTCCCAATAAAAATGACAATACTTCATTTGAGGATGTTCGACCGGAGCGATAGATCGATTTATTTTGTTGTTGGAACTGTGTGTTTTGTTGTTGTTCATGTTGATGTTGTTGATGTTGTTGATGTTGATGTTGTTGATGTTGTTGATGTTGATGTTGTTGATGTTGTTGATGTTGTTGATGTTGATGTTGTTGTGACTTGGGTCGGAGTGCCCCGATTGGACCCCCGCAGTGTTCCCGGCCAGGGGGCAGCTCTGGGGAGATGACCTCGACCTTTGACCCCCCCCCCCCCAGTCACGGCGGCCAGGGGGCAGCTCTGGGGAGATGACCTCGACCTTTGACCCCCCTCCAGTCACGGCGGCCAGGGGGCAGCTCTGGGGAGATGACCTCGACCTTTGACCCCCCCCCCCAGTCACGGCGGCCAGGGGGCAGCTCTGGGGAGATGCGCGCGACCTTTGACCCCCCCCCCCCAGTGACGCGTCACGTGACTGCTGCTACTGCTGCTGTTACTCTTGATTCTACTGCTGCTATTGCTGCTACTGCTGCTACTCTTGATTCTGCTGCTGCTACTACTGCTGCTACTACTGCTGCTACTACTACTGCTGCTACTACTGCTGCTGCTACTTCTGCTGCTGCTGCTTCTGCTGCTGCTACTACTGCTGCTACTACTGCTGCTACTACTACTACTGCTGCTGCTACTACTGCTGCTGCTACTACTGCTACTACTACTACTGCTACTTCTGCTGCTGCTACTTCTGCTACTACTACTACTGCTGCTGCTACTTCTGCTGCTGCTACTTCTGCTGCTGCTACTGCTGCTGCTACTACTGCTGCTTCTACTGCTATTACTGCTGCTACTACTGCTGCTGCTGCTGCTACTACTGCTGCTGCTACTTCTATTGCTACTACTACTGCTACTACTGCTGCTACTACTGCTGCTGCTGCTGCTACTACTGCTGCTGCTACTTCTATTGCTACTACTACTGCTGCTACTGCTGCTACTACTGCTGCTGCTACTGCTGCTGCTACTACTGCTGCTGCTACTGCTGCTGCTACTGCTGCTACTGCTGCTGCTACTTCTGCTACTGCTGCTGCTACTGCTGCTGCTGCTACTGCTGCTGCTACTTCTGCTACTGCTGCTGCTACTGCTGCTGCTACTGCTGCTACTACTGCTACTACTGCTGCTACTTCTATTGCTACTACTACTGCTACTACTGCTGCTACTTCTACTGCTGCTGCTACTGCTGCTGCTACTGCCGTCACGGACGTCAGCCCACTGCACATATTTTGCAACAACAACAAAAAACACTAAACGCGTGGCACTTATAGATGAACACACGCAGCACTAATCATAAACAACAACAACAACTCGTAGCAAAACAACAACAACAATAAAACGTACTTTGCAAACAAACCGCTTGCGCGCGCAGTGCGCCGTGTGTGTGAAATGGAGCCGAGTGGACTTAATCTCGGGTCTTTCGTAAGAAAGTCACGTGGGATAGGTTCAAAGAAAATAAGAAATGTTTAAAAACAACTTTTTCGAAAACACCCTTTAACGAAATGTACCGTGCGAGTAATGGCAGAACTCCAGGAAGGAGGAGGTCACGGGACAGACCCAGCAGGCGCCATGGGTTGTACTGCTGTGCCAGGCTAGGTGCAGGAGGAGGTCACGGGACAAACCCAGCAGGTGCCATGGGTTGTACTGCTGTGCCAGGCTAGGTGCAGGAGGAGGTCACGGGACAGACCCAGCAGGTGCCGTGGGTTGACTGCTGCTGTGCCAGGCTAGGTGCAGGAGGAGGTCACGGGACAGACCCAGCAGGTGCCATGGGTTGTACTGCTGCTGTGCCAGGCTAGGTGCAGGAGGAGGTCACGGGACAGACCCAGCAGGTGCCATGGGTTGACTGCTGCTGTGCCAGGCTAGGTGCAGAAGGAGGTCACGGGACAGACCCAGCAGGTGCCATGGGTTGACTGCTGTGCCAGGCTAGGTGCAGGAGGAGGTCACGGGACAGACCCAGCAGGCGCCATGGGTTGTACTGCTGTGCCAGGCTAGGTGCAGGAGGAGGTCACGGGACAGACCCAGCAGGCGCCATGGGTTGTACTGCTGTGCCAGGCTAGGTGCAGGAGGAGGTCACGGGACAGACCCAGCAGGCGCCATGGGGTTGACTGACTGAGATGGCTGTCCCATGCACCACCTGCGCCCCCTACCGTGCCAACTTGCTCACACACACACAGACACACACACACAGACACACACACACAGACACACACACAGACACACACACACACAGACACACACAGAGACACACACAGACACACACACAGACACACACAGACACACACACACACACAGACACACGGACACACACAGACACACACAGACACACACACAGACACACACACACAGACCAGCACACACACACACAGACCAGCACACACACAGACACACACACACACAGACCAGCACACACACACAGACCAGCACACACACACAGACCAGCTCACACACACAGACCAGCACACACAAACAGACACACACACACAGACACACAGACCAGCACACACACACACAGACCAGCACACACACACACAGACCAGCACACACACACAGACCAGCACACACACACACAGACCAGCACACACACACACAGACCAACACACACACAGACCAGCACACACACACAGACACACAGACACAGACCAGCACACACAGACCTGCACACACACACAGAGACCAGCACACACATAGAGAGACCAGCACACACACAGACCAGCACACACACACAGACACACACACACAGACCAGCACACACACACAGACACACACACACAGACCAACACACGCACAGACCAGCACACACACACAGACACACACACAGAGACCAGCACACACACAGAGAGACCAGCACACACACACAGACCAGCACACACACACAGACACACACAGACCGCACACACATACAGACACACACACAGACCAGCACACACACACAGACACACACAGACCGCACACACATACAGACACACACACAGACCAGCACACACACACAGACACACACAGACCGCACACACATACAGACACACACACAGACCAGCACACACACACACAGACCAGCACACACACACGCACACAGACCAGCACACACACACACGCACACAGACCAGCACACACACACACACACAGACCTGTTCTTCACCTTGCGTTGTGGCCGAAACGTCGTGAGAATTTTATTTTATTATGTTTAATTTTTATTATATCATTACTTCCCTTCTACGTGACTTTACCGAAAGAACCAAGAAGATGAATCCCTGCAGTCACGAAAGCTTTAAATCGTGGGTGGTTCAGTTTACCACGAGGTATGTGCCCGCGTTGATTTGTTGAACCTTTCTTGCTACTATTTGCACGACGACCGTGCGCGTTGCTTTGTCGCTGTTGCACATGTGTTTTGTACTAACGTTGCACTTGTGACCAAGAGAGCCTTGAAGCTCATCTCTCTATCTCTATAAATAAATAAAAGGCAAAGTTGTGATTATGTGCGTCTGTTCACAGTGTTTTGCGTACTTCCCGACATACAACAAACTTGAAATTTGGGTACTTTCCAGACTGTACACCACGCAAACATTATAAAAAAACACTTTTGTGTTTTTTTTTTTTGGGGGGGGGAGCTCAATAATGCACATTTCTTTTGCACGGCAAGTGAGCTGTGACGTCACATATGTCACGTGACCCGCGCACGTGGAAGCGTCACGCGTTGTAGTGTAGCGGGCAGCGCTACGCTGCGCTGCGAACCCGGCGACCCGAGTTCGATTCCCGCTCACGGCCATCACCGGTGACGATTATTTGAACCGGTCCTGGGCCTCCACTAGGGCGACTCAGCAGAGGTGGGACAAAGTCATTGTTATGCAAGTCACAAGTAAGTCTCAAGTCTTTGCTCTCGAGTCCCGAGTCAAGTCGAGTCAAAGATGAGGCAAGTCCAAGTCGAGTCTGAAGTCATCAAAATCATGACTCGAGTCTGACTCGAGTCCAAGTCGCATGACTCGAGTCCACACCTCTGCGACTCAGCCTCAAACGAGTCCCAGGCGTAGCCGGGTAGTAAAGCTCGTCTCTATATGTAACACATTCCTGCGGAGGGAGCTGGTAGGAACGTTGGGTTGCTCGGTCAATGGCCTGCAGGGTCAACGGCGGCGTGGTGTATTCCGCAAATATGGCCGACTGTGAGGGCGGGCACAAGCCGGCGTGAGTAGGTGAAACGTTGAGTTTTATAAGGGCACCACGGGGTGGCCAGCCCCTCCCCACCCAGCCCCACCCTCTCCTCCCCTGCCAGCCCCTCCCTCCCCACCCAGCCCCTCCCTGCACGACGGACGGACACAATAATCCCATGTGGGCTGGTGTAACCAGGAGGTTCCTACCAGTAAAAGGGAAATTAGTGATTATGTGTGTTTGTTCAAAATGTTTAGCATACTTCCCGACATGCAACAAACTGCAAATTTGCCATGTGGGTAGTTTCCAGACTGTACACCATGCAAACATTATAAAAATACACTTTTGTATTTTAGGAGGGGGGGGGGGGCGCAATAATGCAAATATTTTGCACGGCAATTGAGCGGTGCCGGTCACATCTGTGATGTCACACGCAGTGGGTCTGCTGATGTCACGCGTAGGCCGTGTATTAATCCAAGACAAGTATCCAAGTGCCGGGCGTAAAGCCGAGCAGTGAAGCTCCAACAGTTATAACTAGACAGACCTTGCTGCTATCGCTGTTATTGTTGTTGTTGTTATACTGGTAGGAACGAAGTGAACCAGCCTACAATACATTATATCGTCCGTCCGTCCGTCCGATGTCCGATTAGGTGTAGCAACATCGCCCCCCTACTGCAAACACTTGGCAGGACCCTACAAAAACCTTGAGACTCAGTGAGGCTTTCCTGGCTAAACAAGTGTAACATTCCCTTATAATAATTCCCTGAGATAGTTTTTAATTAAAACATTTAAATTCAAAATTAACTCGCAGCGGCCTAAAGCCTACAGCTAGGCCTAAAGCCTAGAACTAGGCCTCAAACTCTCCCTTTCGTATCGTACCCCCGCCATTTCATTTTATTACAGCCATTCATTTGTTCGTTCCTACAAGCCCACCCCGCAGGGACCTGTTAAATAGAGAGACCGTGCTGCTATTGCTGCTGTTATTGCTCTTGCTATTGCGACGATGATTCTGTAAAGAGAAGTGAAACACATTCGCGCGCGTCGATCGCATGGGCGTCTCCCATTGGTCAGTTCGTCACGCGGTGGCGGTGGCGGTTGTGGGTGGGGTAAGTGGGGGCGGGGGCGGGCGGGGGCAGGGGGAGGGGCTTGTGGTGCGGCTCGACCAATGGGGAGGGCGCAAGATGACGCGTCGGGTCGATGCACGTGACCACCCCCCCCCGCCACCAGCACGTGACTTCAAGGACCATCTCACCGAGTTGAGTGATTCTTGCAGTCACGAAAGTTTCGATCCCGGAGGGACTCTCATCTCGTTCGACGGAGCGCCCCAGAGGGAGAGAGGCAGAGGAGGAGAAGGGGGGGAGGTGGGGGACGTCGACCATGGCAGGTCAGGGAGAGAGCGAAGCGGTCAAAGGGGGGAGGAGGAGGAGGAGGGTTGGTGGGGCGGTGGGGGATTTCCGTGGGGATTTCCGTGCGGATTGTCCCTCGCTCTCTCTCTCCTTTTTTGTTAAAGTTACACGGTTTGAAGTTTAAAAATAATAATGCAAAAGCGCTTCAGCTTTTAATTGTAAACAAAGTAAACGTTGACAGGAAGTCGTGGGTTCGATCCCGATCTCTGACGACGCCTGCTGCTGCTGTATATTTGGAGTTTGCGTGTCTCTCTCTCTCTCATCATCACGGTGGCTAGGAGATGTTGACTACCTCGCCTGGTGTACAGGAAGTCGTGGGTTCGATCCCGATCTCTGACTTTGCCTGCTGCTGTATATTTGGAGTTTGCGTCTCTCTCATCATCATCTACTACACGTGTAGTAGTAGCTACTACTCGTGTAGTAGCTACTACTACACTTAGTAGTAGTAGCAGCTGCATGTGTAGTAGCTACTACACGTGTAGTAGTAGCTACTACACGTGTAGTAGTGTAGTAGTAGCTACTACACGTGTAGTAGTGTAGTAGTAGCTACTACACGTGTAGTAGTGTAGTAGTAGCTACTACACGTGTAGTAGCAGCTACTACACGTGTAGTAGTGTAGTAGTAGCTACTACACGTGTAGTAGCAGCTACTACACGTGTAGTAGTGTAGTAGTAGCTACTACACGTGTAGTAGCAGCTACTACACGTGTAGTAGTGTAGTAGTAGCTACTACTCGTGTAGTAGCAGCTACTACACGTGTAGTAGTGTAGTAGCAGCTACTACACGTGTAGTAGTGTAGTAGTAGCTACTACTCGTGTAGTAGCAGCTACTACACGTGTAGTAGTGTAGTAGTAGCTACTACACGTGTAGTAGCAGCTACTACACGTGTAGTAGTGTAGTAGTAGCTACTACACGTGTAGTAGCAGCTACTACACGTGTAGTAGTGTAGTAGTAGCTACTACACGTGTAGTAGCAGCTACTACACGTGTAGTAGTGTAGTAGCAGCTACTACACGTGTAGTAGTGTAGTAGCAGCTACTACACGTGTAGTAGTGTAGTAGCAGCTACTACACGTGTAGTAGTGTAGTAGCAGCTACTACACGTGTAGTAGCAGCTACTACACGTGTAGTAGTGTAGTAGTAGCTACTACTACTAGTGTAGTAGTAGCTACTACTACTAGTGTAGTAGTAGCTACTACTACTAGTGTAGTAGTAGCTACTACTACTAGTGTAGTAGTAGCTACTACTCGTGTAGTAGCAGCTACTACACGTGTAGTAGTGTAGTAGTAGCTACTACTCGTGTAGTAGCAGCTACTACACGTGTAGTAGTGTAGTAGCAGCTACTACACGTGTAGTAGTGTAGTAGTAGCTACTACTCGTGTAGTAGCAGCTACTACACGTGTAGTAGCAGCTACTACACGTGTAGTAGCAGCTACTACACGTGTAGTAGTGTAGTAGCAGCTACTACACGTGTAGTAGCAGCTACTACACGTGTAGTAGCAGCTACTACACGTGTAGTAGTGTAGTAGCAGCTACTACACGTGTAGTAGTGTAGTAGTAGCTACTACTCGTGTAGTAGCAGCTACTACACGTGTAGTAGCAGCTACTACACGTGTAGTAGCAGCTACTACACGTGTAGTAGCAGCTACTACACGTGTAGTAGCAGCTACTACACGAGTAGTAGCTACTACTACACTAGTAGTAGTAGCTACTACTACACTAGTAGTAGTAGCTACTACTACACTAGTAGTAGTAGCTACTACTACACTACTACACGTGTAGTAGCTGCTACTACACGTGTAGTAGCTGCTACTACACGTGTAGTAGCTACTACTACACTACTACACGTGTAGTAGCTGCTACTACACTACTACACGTGTAGTAGCAGCTACTACACGTGTAGTAGTGTAGTAGTAGTAGCTGCTACTACACGTGTAGCTGCTTGTGCTACTGGGATAATCCGGCACTGCACGGCAACGCGTAGCACGTGACCCCCCGTAGCACGTGACCCCCCCCCCCAGCACGTGACCCCCCCGTAGCACGTGACCCCCCCCCCCAGCACGTGACCCCCCCCGTGGCACGTGACCCCCCCCCAGCACGTGCCCCCCCCCCGTGGCACGTGACCCCCCCAGCACGTGACCCCTCCCAGCACGTGCCTCCCCCCAGCACGTGACCCCTCCCAGCACGTGACCCCTTCCAGCACGTGACCCCTCCCAGCACGTGCCCCCCCCCCCCAGCACGTGACCCCTCCCAGCACGTGACCCCCCCCCCAGCACGTGACCCCTTCCAGCACGTGACCCCTCCCAGCACGTGCCCCCCCCCCCAGCACGTGACCCCTCCCAGCACGTGACCCCTCCCAGCACGTGACCCCTCCCAGCACGTGACCCCCCCCCCCAGCACGTGACCCCCCCCCCCAGCACGTACCCTCCCCAGCACGTGACCCCTCCCAGCACGTGACCCCCCCCCCAGCACGTGACCCCTCCCAGCACGTGACCCCTCCCAGCACGTGACCCCCCCCCAGCACGTGACCCCTCCCAGCACGTGACCCCTCCCAGCACGTGCCCCCCCCCAGCACGTGACCCCCCGCAGCACGTGACCCCCCCCAGCACGTGACCCCTCCCCAGCACGTGACCCCCCCCAGCACGTGCCCCCCCCCCCCCGCAGCACGTGACCCCCCCCAGCACGTGACCCCCCCCATCACGTGCCCCCCCCCCTGCAGCACGTGACCCCCCCCCCAGCACGTGACCCCTCCCAGCACGTGACCCCCCCCCAGCACGTGACCCCCCCCAGCACGTGCCCCCCCCCAGCACGTGACCCCCCCCCAGCACGTGCCCCCCCCCCCCCGCAGCACGTGACCCCCCCCCAGCACGTGACCCCCCCCCAGCACGTGCCCCCCCCCCCGCAGCACGTGACCCCTCCCAGCACGTGACCCCTCCCAGCACGTGACCCCCCCCCCAGCACGTGACCCCCCCCCAGCACGTGCCCCCCCCCCCCCCCCGCAGCACGTGACCCCCCCCAGCACGTGACCCCCCGTCGCGAGTTGTCTTCGTGGTCGATGGAAGCCGGCGGCGAGCGGTGGTGGGTGACCCTCCGTGGGTGACGGGTGACGATGCCTTGCAGGCGACAAGCTGTGCGACTACTTTCCCCAGACAGAGGTGGTCACCTTCGACCAAGCCAATCCCTCGGCCATTCTTGGTGAGTGCCCGGTTTGTGTGTGTAGGTGTGGGTGTGTAGGTGTGGGTGTGTAGGTGTGGGTGTGTAGGTGTGGGTGTGTAGGTGTGGGTGTGTGTGTGTGGGTGTGTAGGTGTGGGTGTGTAGGTGTGGGTGTGTAGGTGTGTGTGTGTAGGTGTGGGTGTGTAGGTGTGGGTGTGAGTGTGTGGGTGTGAGTGTGTGGGTGTGTAGGTGTGGGTGTGTAGGTGTGGGTGTGAGTGTGTGGGTGTGTAGGTGTGGGTGTGTAGGTGTGGGTGTGAGTGTGTGGGTGTGTAGGTGTGGGTGTGAGTGGGTGTGTGTGAGTACCGGTGTGAGTGTGGGTGTGTGAGTGTGGGTGGGTGTGAGTGTGGGTGTGAGTGCGGGTGTGTGTCAGTACCGGTGTGAGTATGGGTGTGTGTATCAGTGTGACTGTGAGTGAGTGTGTGAGTGTGGGGGTGAGTGTGGGTGTGTGTATCAGTGTGACTGTGAGTGAGTGTGTGAGTGTGGGTGTGAGTGTGGGTGTGTGTATCAGTGTGACTGTGAGTGAGTGTGTGAGTGTGGGTGTGTGTATCAGTGTGACTGTGAGTGAGTGTGTGAGTGTGGGTGTGAGTGTGGGTGTGTGTATCAGTGTGACTGTGAGTGAGTGTGTAAGTGTGGGTGTGAGTGTGGGTGTGTGTATCAGTGTGACTGTGAGTGAGTGTGTGAGTGTGGGTGTGTGTATCAGTGTGACTGTGAGTGAGTGTGTGAGTGTGAGGGTGAGTGTGGGTGTGTGTATCAGTGTGACTGTGAGTGAGTGTGTGAGTGTGGGGGTGAGTGTGGGTGTGTGTATCAGTGTGACTGTGAGTGAGTGTGTGAGTGTGGGTGTGAGTGTGGGTGTGTGTATCAGTGTGACTGTGAGTGAGTGTGTGAGTGTGGGTGTGAGTGTGGGTGTGTGTATCAGTGTGACTGTGAATGAGTGTGTGAGTGTGGGGGTGAGTGTGGGTGTGTGTATCAGTGTGACTGTGAGTGAGTGTGTGAGTGTGGGGGTGAGTGTGGGTGTGTGTATCAGTGTGACTGTGAGTGAGTGTGTGAGTGTGGGGGTGAGTGTGGGTGTGTGTATCAGTGTGACTGTGAGTGAGTGTGTGAGTGTGGGGGTGAGTGTGGGTGTGTGTATCAGTGTGACTGTGAGTGAGTGTGGGTGTGAGTGTGGGTGTGTGTATCAGTGTGACTGTGAGTGAGTGTGTGAGTGTGGGGGTGAGTGTGGGTGTGTGTATCAGTGTGACTGTGAGTGAGTGTGTGAGTGTGGGGGTGAGTGTGGGTGTGTGTATCAGTGTGACTGTGAGTGAGTGTGTGAGTGTGGGTGTGAGTGTGGGTGTGTGTATCAGTGTGACTGTGAGTGAGTGTGTGAGTGTGGGGGTGAGTGTGGGTGTATGTATCAGTGTGACTGTGAGTGAGTGTGTGAGGGTGGGTGGGTATGAGTGTGGGTGTGAGTGTGGATGTTAGTATCGGTGCGGGTGTGAGTGCGGGTGTGGGTGTGAGTGTGGGTGTGAGTGTGGGTGTGAGTGTGGGTGTTAGTGTGGGTGTGAGTGTGGGTGTGAGTGTGGGTGTGAGTGGGTGTGAGTACTGGTGTCGGTGTGAGTGTGGATGTGAGTGTGGGTGTGAGTGTGAGTGGGTGTGAGTGTGGATGTTAGTATCGGTGTAGGGTGGGTGTGGGTGGGTGTGAGTATGAGTGTGGGTGTGAGTGTGCGTGTGAGTGTGGATGTTAGTGCGGGTGTGAGTGTGAGTGGGTGTGAGTGTGAGTGGGTGTGAGTACTGGTGTGGGTGTGAGTGGGTGTGAGTACTGGTGTGGGTGTGAGTGGGTGTGAGTACTGGTGTGGGTGTGAGTGTGGGTGTGGGTGTGGGTGTGAGTGTGGGTGTGGGTGTGGGTGTGAGTGTGGGTGTGGGTGTGGGTGTGGGTGTGGGTGTGGGTGTGAGTGTGGGTGTGAGTGTGGGTGTGGGTGTGAGTGTGGGTGTGGGTGTGGGTGTGAGTGTGGGTGTGGGTGTGGGTGTGAGTGTGGGTGTGAGTGTGGGTGTGAGTGTGGGTGTGAGTGTGGGTGTGAGTGTGGGTGTGAGTGTGGGTGTGAGTGTGGGTGTGAGTGTGGGTGTGAGTGTGGGTGTGGGTGTGGGTGTGAGTGTGGGTGTGAGTGTGGGTGTGAGTGTGAGTGTGGGTGTGAGTGTGGGTGTGAGTGTGGGTGTGAGTGTGGGTGTGGGTGTGAGTGTGGGTGTGGGTGTGGGTGTGAGTGTGAGTGTGGGTGTGAGTGTGGGTGTGAGTGTGGGTGTGGGTGTGAGTGTGGGTGTGGGTGTGAGTGTGGGTGTGAGTGTGGGTGTGAGTGTGGGTGTGAGTGTGGGTGTGGGTGTGAGTGTGGGTGTGGGTGTGGGTGTGAGTGTGGGTGTGAGTGTGGGTGTGAGTGTGGGTGTGAGTGTGAGTGTGGGTGTGAGTGTGGGTGTGGGTGTGAGTGTGGGTGTGAGTGTGGGTGTGAGTGTGGGTGTGAGTGTGGGTGTGAGTGGGTGTGAGTACTGGTGTGGGTGTGAGTGGGTGTGAGTGTGGGTGTGGGTGTGGGTGTGAGTGTGAGTGTGGGTGTGAGTGTGGGTGTGGGTGTGAGTGTGGGTGTGGGTGTGAGTGTGGGTGTGGGTGTGAGTGTGGGTGTGAGTGTGGGTGTGAGTGTGGGTGTGGGTGTGGGTGTGAGTGTGGGTGTGGGTGTGGGTGTGAGTGTGGGTGTGAGTGTGGGTGTGAGTGTGGGTGTGAGTGTGGGTGTGAGTGTGGGTGTGAGTGTGGGTGTGAGTGTGGGTGTGAGTGTGGGTGTGGGTGTGGGTGTGGGTGTGAGTGTGGGTGTGAGTGTGGGTGTGAGTGTGAGTGTGGGTGTGAGTGTGGGTGTGAGTGTGGGTGTGAGTGTGGGTGTGGGTGTGAGTGTGGGGTGTGGGTGTGGGTGTGAGTGTGGGTGTGAGTGTGGGTGTGAGTGTGGGTGTGAGTGTGAGTGTGGGTGTGAGTGTGGGTGTGGGTGTGAGTGTGGGTGTGAGTGTGGGTGTGAGTGTGGGTGTGAGTGTGGGTGTGAGTGTGGGTGTGAGTGTGGGTGTGAGTGGGTGTGAGTACTGGTGTGGGTGTGAGTGGGTGTGAGTGTGGTGTGGGTGTGGGTGTGAGTGTGAGTGTGGGTGTGAGTGTGGGTGTGGGTGTGAGTGTGGGTGTGGGTGTGAGTGTGGGTGTGGGTGTGAGTGTGGGTGTGAGTGTGGGTGTGAGTGTGGGTGTGGGTGTGAGTGTGAGTGTGGGTGTGGGTGTGGGTGTGAGTGTGGGTGTGAGTGTGGGTGCGAGTGTGGGTGTGGGTGTGAGTGTGGGTGTGGGTGTGGGTGTGAGTGTGGGTGTGGGTGTGAGTGTGGGTGTGAGTGTGGGTGTGGGTGTGAGTGTGGGTGTGGGTGTGAGTGTGGGTGTGGGTGTGAGTGTGGGTGTGAGTGTGGGTGCGAGTGTGGGTGGGTGTGTGTGGGTGTGAGTACTGGTGTGGGTGTGGGTGTGAGTGTGGGTGTGAGTGTGGGTGTGAGTGTGAGTGTGGGTGGGTGCGAGTGTGAGTGTGGGTGCTAGTGTGAGTGTGGGTGCTAGTGTGAGTGTGGGTGAGTGTGAGTGAGTGTGTGAGTGTGTGTGAGTACTGGTGTGGGTGTGAGAACGCTACCAGCGGTGTCAAGATCGGCCTCTATGGAGGAGGCTCGTGAACGACGCTGCTGCTGCTGCTGGGAAATTAGAGGCAGTCGCCCTCCACCAACAACAACGGAGGGCAGAGGAGCGACGCTCACAACAACGTGCGGAGCGCTTGGCGGCTAAAGCGCAGCGAGTTGGCACAGTAGGGGGGGTACAGCTGGTGGTGCATCTACCGGTCATCTCAGTCAGTCTGTCCCGTGACCTCCTCCTGCACCTAGCCTGGCACAGCAGCACAACCCATGGCACCTGCTGGGTCTGCCCCGTGACCTCCTCCTGCACCTAGCCTGGCACAGCAGCAGTCGACCCATGGCACCTGCTGGGTCTGTCCCGAGACCTCCTCCTGCACCTAGCCTGGCACAGCAGCACAACCCATGGCATCTGCTGGGTCTGTCCCGTGACCTCCTCCTGCACCTAGCCTGGCACAGCAGCAGTCGACCCATAGCACCTGCTGGGTCTGTCCCGTGACCTCCTCCTGCACCTAGCCTGGCACAGCAGCAGTCGACCCATGGCACCTGCTGGGTCTGTCCCGTGACCTCCTCCTGCACCTAGCCTGGCACAGCAGCAGTCGACCCATGGCACCTGCTGGGTCTGTCCCGAGACCTCCTCCTGCACCTAGCCTGGCACAGCAGCAGTCAACCCACGGCACCTGCTGGGTCTGTCCCGTGACCTCCTCCTGCACCTAGCCTGGCACAGCAGCAGTCGACCCATGGCACCTGCTGGGTCTGTCCCGTGACCTCCTCCTGCACCTAGCCTGGCACAGCAGCAGTCGACCCATGGCACCTGCTGGGTCTGTCCCGAGACCTCCTCCTGCACCTAGCCTGGCACAGCAGCAGTCGACCCACGGCACCTGCTGGGTCTGTCCCGAGACCTCCTCCTGCACCTAGCCTGGCACAGCAGCAGTCGACCCACGGCACCTGCTGGGTCTGTCCCGTGACCTCCTCCTGTCAGCAGCGAGCTTTCGACACTTCACGTGGCCTCAACGTGCACCTAGCCTGGCACAGGCGCCGTGGTGACGTCACCGCCACTTAGCGGCGAATGGGTGTGAGTGTCGGTGTGAGTGTCAGAGTTCCGAGTGTGAGCGTGTTGGTGTGTGTGCGGCTTGCGTGTTGGTGTGTGTCCGTGTGCGCGTGCACTCCCGTGCCGAACCGGGAGCGGTGGCGCAGCGGTTAGCGCTCGTTCACGGCCCACAACCGGCGACGATTTTTATCTGAAACCGGCCCTGGGGGCTCCCCTAGGTCGACTCGGCCTCAAATGAGTGCCTGGGCGTGCGGTGCGTGCGTCTTTGCGTGCGTGCGTCGACAGCCAAGATCAACGACCTCAACAAAAAGGTTCCCCAGCTCCTCCGCGCTTCGGACAGCGACCTGCGGGACCTGCGCTCCCTCATGGAACGCGCCATCGACCCCGGCAGGGAGGACGCCGTCACAGAGACCCAGCTCGACGCGCTCGAGCTCCTGCTCAACTGGCCGGATGGTACGACCCAGAACCACCTTTCCGCCCAACCACCCAACCACCCAACCACCCAACCACCAAACCACCAAACCACCAAACCACCCAACCACCAAACCACCAAACCACCCAACCACCCAGCCACCAAACCACCAAACCACCAAACCACCAAACCACCAAACCACCAAACCACCCAACCACCCAACCACCCAACCACCAAACCACCAAACCACCCAACCACCAAACCACCAAACCGCCCAACCGCCCAACCGCCAAACCGCCAAACCGCCCAACCGCCCAACCGCCCAACCACCAAACCACCAAACCACCAAACCACCCAACCACCCAACCACCAAACCACCCAACCACCCAACCGCCCAACCGCCCAACCGCCCAACCGCCCAACCGCCAAACCGCCCAACCGCCCAACCGCCCAACCGCCCAACCACCCAACCACCCAACCACCAAACCACCAAACCACCCAACCACCCAACCACCCAACCACCAAACCACCCAACCACCAAACCGCCCAACCGCCCAACCGCCCAACCGCCCAACCGCCACAAACTGCCAGAAACCGCCAAACCGCTAAAAACCGGCGTCGTTCACAGGAGGGCTCACCCAATCGCACGCGAGATGATGGTTTGACCCCAGTGGGCCCACAGATACCGAATTGCACTATTTTCATATTCTTTGGATCTTTCGGTAAAGTCACGTAGATAGGTTCAAAACATTATGAAATAAACGTAACACGATCGTCGGCAGGTCATCGGGTGACGATCGCTCGTGTTGCGATGGAGACGTCGTAGTTTTTTTTTCCGTTTATTTTATTATTTTTTGAACCTATCTACGTGACTTTACCCAAAGACCCAAAGAATATGATTTCCTGCAGTCACGAAAGCTTTAAGTCAAGAACTTATTGAACTATAAACAAATTGTTATTTTATTTCACCAGATAGCTGGGCCTAACTGAGGCTTTCTTACCTGGTCAAAGAAAGAGGGGCGCTACGGTGGGCTAGTAGATGTTAACTACCTCGCCTGGTACACAGGAGGTCGTGGGTTCGATCACGACCCTGACGCCTGCTGCTGTATATTTCGAGTGTGCGTGTGTCTCTCTCTCATCATCATCATCATCACGGTGGCTGGGAGATGTTAACCACCTCGCCTGGTACACAGGAGGTCGTGGTTTTGATCCCGACCCTGACAATGCCTGCTGCTGTATATTTGGAGTGTGCGTGTCTCTCTCTCTCATCATCATCATCATCACGGTGGCTAGTAGATGTTAACTACCTCGCCTGGTACACAGGAGGTCGTGGTTTTGATCCCGACCCTGACAATGCCTGCTGCTGTATATTTGGAGTGTGCGTGTCTCTCTCTCTCATCATCATCATCATCACGGTGGCTAGGAGATGTTAACTACCTCGCCTGGTACACAGGAGGTCGTGGGTTCGATCACGACCCTGACGCCTGCTGCTGTATATTTCGAGTGTGCGTGTGTCTCTCTCTCATCATCATCATCATCACGGTGGCTGGGAGATGTTAACTACCTCGCCTGGTACACAGGAGGTCGTGGTTTTGATCCCGACCCTGACAATGCCTGCTGCTGTATATTTGGAGTGTGCGTGTCTCTCTCTCTCATCATCATCATCATCACGGTGGCTAGTAGATGTTAACCACCTCGCCTGGTACACAGGAGGTCGTGGGTTCGATCACGACCCTGACAATGCCTGCTGCTGTATATTTGGAGTGTGCGTGTCTCTCATCATCATCATCATCACGGTGGGCTAGGAGATGTTAACTATCTCGCCTGGTACACAGGAGGTCGTGGGTTCGATCACGACCCTGACAATGCCTGCTGCTGTATATTTGGAGTGTGCGTGTCGCTCTCTCTCATCATCATCATCACGGTGGCTAGGAGATGTTGACTACCTCGCCTGGTACACAGGAGGTCGTGGTTTTGATCCCGACCCTGACAATGCCTGCTGCTGTATATTTGGAGTGTGCGTGTCTCTCTCTCTCATCATCATCATCACGGTGGCTAGTAGATGTTAACCACCTCACCTGGTGTACAGGAGGTCGTGGGTTCGATCACGACCCTGACGCCTGCTGCTGTATATTTGGAGTCTGCGTCTCTATCATCATCATCATCAACCCTCGCGTTCTCTTCTCTCCGAGCTCTTCCGTCTCCCTGTCGCCGTGTTCCAACGTCCCCTCCTCTCCCTCTCCCCGTGCCCCCCCCCCCCCCCGTGTCTCGGCCTTCCCGCGTCACACCCTTCGTGTGTCTGTGTCTGTGTCCCCCCTGCCTGCCCCCTGTTCTCTCCCCGTCTATCCCCGTGCCCCCCGTGCCACCAACCCACCACCCTCCCCGTGCCCCCCCCCCCCGTGTCTCACCCTCCCCCCGTGTCTCACCCTCCCCCCGTGTCTCACCCTCCCCCCGTGTCTCACCCCCCCCCCCCCCGTGTCTCACCCCCCCCCGTGCCCCCCCCCCCCCCCCGTGTCTCCCCCCCCAGAGTTCCTCTTCCCCGCGCTGGACATCCTGCGCCTCTGCCTGCGCCTGGACGTCCCCAACAAGCACTTCCTGGGCGCCGCCTGCGGCCCAGCGCAGCTCTCCCGCCTCCTGGCGCTGATCTCGGCGCCCGGAGCCGGCGCCGCCGCCCCGATGCTGGCGCTGCGAGCGCTTTGCAACGCCTGCAGCCGCGAGCCCGGGCGCCGGCTCATGCGGGAGCGGCGCTCGCGGGTGGTGGAGGGGGCGCTGGAGCTCGTCGGCTCCGACAACCGCAACGTGCAGGTGCCCACAGCGCTGGCACCGAGACTGTGGCACAGGGATTATGGCACAGAGACTGTGGCACAGAGACTGTGGCACAGGGATTATGGCACAGAGACTGTGGCACAGGGATTATGGCAGAGACTGTGGCACAGGGATTATGGCACAGAGACTGTGGCACAGGGATTATGGCACAGAGACTGTGGCACAGAGACTGTGGCACAGGGATTATGGCACAGAGACTGTGGCACAGGGATTATGGCACAGAGACTGTGGCACAGGGATTATGGCAGAGACTGTGGCACAGGGATTATGGCACAGAGACTGTGGCACAGGGATTATGGCACAGAGACTGTGGCACAGGGATTATGGCACAGAGACTGTGGCACAGAGACTGTGGCACAGAGACTGTGGCACAGGGATTATGGCACGGAGACTGTGGCACAGGGATTATGGCACAGAGACTGTGGCACAGGGATTATGGCACAGAGACTGTGGCACAGGGATTATGGCACAGAGACTGTGGCACAGAGACTGTGGCACGGGGATTATGGCACAGAGACTGTGGCACCGAGACTGTGGCACAGGGATTATGGCACAGAGACTGTGGCACAGAGACTGTGGCACAGGGATTATGGCTCTGGCACTGAGACGATGGTACAATGACTCTAAAGCAAATGATTCTGACCCGAGCTGTAACTTGGAAGGTGCCTTCACGAGGTGCCCCCATGTCCCCACGTCCCCACTTCCCTATGTGACCATCTCCTATCGTTTACACTTTCCTGCTATCTCCGTGTCTCCCGCCGCATCTCCCCCTGCATCCCCCCCCCCCCCCCCGCGTCTCCCTGCGTGTCCCCAACCCATACCCCCACGTGTCCTCCCTTCATCTCTCCCCGTGTCACCACCCCACTCCGTGCCTCTCCAGGTCGCGCTGGCCACGCTGTTGCTCAACTACGCCGTGCTGCACAGCGAGCCCTCCTCCTCCTTCTCCGCCATCTTCGCGTCCAGGAGGAACGCCGCCGCCACCGGCGACGAGGCCGACGAGGCGATGACCCAGCTGCTGTCGGCGGCCGTGGCGCTGCTGGAGCGGCGGCCGGACCCCGAGGCGTCGTTCCGACTGCTCGTGTGCGTCGCCACGCTGGTGCTACGCCGCGGCGGCCGCGACGGCGGCGACGCCGCCCGCAGGCTGAGCGACGCGCTGGGGGTGAGGGCCCACGCCGAGCGGTGCGCCGGCCTGCCGGGGGCGCCGGCCAAGCTCGCCGAGTGCGCGCGCTCGCTGCTGGCCTTCCTGTGATCGGCGCGGGTTGGTAGCGGTTTGGCGGTTGCTGGCAGTTTTTGGCGGTTGGGTGGTTTTGGTGGATTTTGTGGTTGGGTGGTTTGGTGGTTTGGTGTTTTTGGTGGATTTTGTGGTTTTGGTGTTTTTGGTGGTTGAGTGGTTTGGTAGTTTAGTGGTTGGGTGGTTGGGCGGTTTGGCAGTTGGGCGGTTTGGTGGTTTGGTAGTTTAATGGTTGGGTAGTTTGGCGGTTGGGTGGTTGGGCGGTTGGGCGGTTGGGCGGTTTGGCAGTTGGGCGGTTTGGTAGTTTAATGGTTGGGTAGTTTGGCGATTGGTTGGTTGGGTGGTTGGGCGGTTGGGCGGTTTGGCAGTTGGGCGGTTTGGTAGTTTAATGGTTGGGTAGTTTGGCGGTTTGGTGGTTGAGTAGTTTGGCGGTTTGGTGGTTGGGTGGTTAGGTGGTTTGCGATTTAGTGGTTGACGGTTTGGCGGTTTGGCAGTTGTTGGCGTTTTGGCGGTTGTAGGGCGGTTTAGTGGTTTGGCGGTTGGCTTACGACTCGGGCATTCCATGCTCGGAGGAGTGTCCTATACCGCTGTATCCTAGTGGCGGTGTGGATGTGGGGGGGGGCCTCACGATTCATCCAATTAACCAAAATGTAATCATCTTTTCTGGCTCTGATGTTAAAGGTCAGGAGCAGAGCGTGGCGACGTCTCCATGCCATGCTGGGTTTTAAACCCCACGGGGTCTCCTCTACCGATGGATAGGGGTGGTGGTGGGGGGGGAGGGGCAGGAGGAGATTTCGTACCAAGTCATTAAAAAGTTCATGGTCTCACGATAAAGTGCAGTAACATCTGGACTTAGCCTTGAAAGCGTGGGGGTTGTTAGAGTTGAGGGGGGGGGGGTGGGGGGGGGGAGTGTGTGGGGGTGGGGTGGTGGGAATCTGTCAGAGGTCACAACCGGGTACCCGATACCCGTATCCTACCCGATAGCCGGCTACCCGTACCCAGCCGGGTACGGGTACCCATTTGCGACCCTGGTGCGGCCGGGTACGGGTACCCGTTTGCGACCCTGGTGCGGCCGGGTACGGGTACAGGTAGACCGTGAGTCACTGGTGAGTCACCGTGTGTCACTCATTTCCCAACGTCTTGTCTCTTCTCACAATTCAAGTTCCTAGAATCAACCCAGCCGCGCCTGCAACATGGCTTCATCCCAGAGGTCGCAATCAGGTACCCGATACCCTACCCATACCCGTACCCGGCCGGGTACGGTTAGGGTACGGGTACGGCCGGGTACGGGTAGGGTACCCGTTTGCGACCCTGGTGCGGCCGGGTACGGGTAAGGAATCAAAACCCGTTTGCGACCTCTGGACCTCCGTAAAAGTTGCGCTGGTTTATTTGGTTTATTTGGTTTGTTTGGTTAATTTGGCCGTGAGCGTTAAACGGGTCTCTGCTGGGGTTCGTAGCGCAGCGACGCTAACTCGCTACCACACTCCCGCTCCCCACACGAATAAGCACGCGTACTCTCTGACACGCACACACACACATATGTACGTGTGCACACGCATCGAGGTATGCTCTTGACTGTCTATAACTGAATTTGCACTTTGCCGGTGGATTGTGTGTGCAGTACCCGAATGACAGTTCGCATTTAGTCTGCACCCTGTGTCGTCTGAACGTGATTGCATGTGTACGTGCTATGGACGTACACGTGATGTGGAGCAATCTAAATAAAAATTAACCCGATAAAACAAAGTTTTTCACTATAAATCTTTTATATGCGTGGCATCGGTTTTATTTTATTATTCATTTCTGTTTTTCTTGAGTAAGAGTTTAATTTTTATTTTATTTTTCCTAAAAAGTGGAAAATTTTGGAAAAAAATTTCACGAAAAAAATTGTCACGCACAACGAGTCTGTGTGCAAAATGTCAGCTCGATTGGATCACGGGAAGTGGGTTAAAA
Organism: Lampetra planeri; assembly: GCF_965212315.1. NCBI lineage: Eukaryota > Metazoa > Chordata > Hyperoartia > Petromyzontiformes > Petromyzontidae > Lampetra > Lampetra planeri. The sequence goes on along the minus strand of NW_027614497.1, from coordinate 50,679 downwards.
AACGACCGAAAGATTTGCACGGTCGTAAGCGCGCAAGCAAGCAAGCAAGCGAACTTAATATAAAGGATTTCAAAAAAACGTCCGTCGGCTATAATTATCTGTACACTGCCTACCGTGGCATAGCGACATCTCCCCAGTGGCGATGTTTACCACACACCGCACCAGGTACTCATTTGCGGCTGAGTCGACCTAGTGGAGGCCCAGGACCGGCTCAGATGCCCGTCACCGATGGTGTTGGCCGCGAGCGAGAATCGAACCCGGGTCGCCGGGTTCTTAGCGCGGCGTAGCGCTAACCGCTACGCCACCGCTCCTCGCACGCACACAGGTAGACACACACGTAGACAAAGACACAGACACACAGACACACGTCTGCGTGCGCAAGATCTCACACCGTGCCCGTGCGGTGCTCCCCAAGCTGCGTTGGCTCCCGGTCGCCGGACGAACTCGTCACGGGGTCACGGGGGGGTCACGCTCGTTGCACGCGGTTCGAGGTGCTCGCCGGAAATGAACCGAGACGCCTCGCCGAGGAGCCGAAGCCATCGTCGCGCGAACTCCGGTGGTCATCTCCGCGGAGGCCGCGGCGGCGGGTTTTGCTTGGCCGTCGAGCAAAGACGGTGGCCGCCGCATCATCGCGCGCGGCGCTTTCACGTGCGCCTCTGCGGCCGTCTGGAACGCTCTTCCGATGTGAAATCATCTGGATTGAACGTGGATTTCTTCAGGGCTGCTTTTTGTAGGTTTAGTTCGTTGGCCTTCCCCCCCCACCGCATATTGGCACGGTTGGCTCGCGTACGGTTCGGAAGAAGTTCAGCGTCTTGGTTCTTTCGGTAAAGTCACGTAGAAGGGAAGTAATAAAATAGTAAAAATAAAACATAATAAAATAATTCTCACGACGTTTCGGCCACAACGCAAGCAGCCATCCTCAGGTGAAGAATGAATTCATTTTTATACCAGGTAAAGGCCCTTACCGAAAGAACCAAGAAGATGAATCCCTGCAGTCACGAAAGCTTTAAATCGAAATTTATTTTTATCATTTTATTACTTCCCTTCTACGTGACTTTACCGAAAGAATCAAGAAGATGAATCCCTGCAGTCACGAAAGCTTTAAATCGAAATTTATTTTTCTTATTTTATTACTTCCCTTCTACGTGACTTTACCGAAAGAACCAAGAAGATGAATCCCTGCAGTCACGAAAGCTTTACATCGAGGGGGGGTTAAGAAATGTGACGTCACATCAAAATGTGCAACTTTAACTAAATATAGACAACACGTTCTACTTAATTAAACCCAACTCGCTCGTCATGAATCGTGGAACCAAATCTTCGTATAAATGACATTGTGAATATGATGATTCAGAGCCGTTCATCTTCTTAACCTGGGAGATGCCCTTTCTGTGTGTGTGGGGGGGGTAGTGAGTCATTGGCAGATTTTTTTGTGGACGGAAAAATCGAAATCGCAAATTAAGCCACGGGAAACGAAAGTTTTCATTAAACCCCGACGCAGTTGTGTCACGCACCTCCCAATGTATTCATTGGCATTGTTACAGTTATTTAACGATCGTTAAAGCAAAGGGGTGCAAGGCTACAGTCAAGGTTTAAAGAACCTCTGATCGATAGTAACATCGATGTCAAATTTATGCAAATTTTATGCGCGGAATGTAATTTATGCTAATTTATGCTAATTTATGCGCGAGCTTCCGAACCCCGCCCCCCTCATTACAATTCATAGCGCGCACAAGTCCGCCGCCGTCCTCTGATTGGCCAAGGCTTGCGTGACGTGCGACGTTGGCGCGACCAATGAGCGGCGGTGACGGGCGGGGGCGATGCGCATCTGCACTGGGAAATCGAGAGGGTCGCCGTTCTCGCACCATTATAATTCACAGCGCGCACAAGCCCGCACGCTGTCCCCTCATTGGCCGAGGCTTGCGTCACGTGTTACCTTGGCGCGACCAATGAGCGGCGGTGACGGTGGGTGGGGGAGGGGGGCGGGAAGTTTCACCGTACCCGCCCCCTCATTACAATTCGTAACGCGCACAAGCCCGCACGCTGCCCCCTCATTGGCCGAGGCTTGCGTCACGTGTTACCTTGGCGCGACCAATGAACGGCGGTGACGGGCGGGGGCGATGCGCATCTGCACTGGGAAATCTAGAGGGTGGCCCTGGACGGACAATGGCGGGCATCAGAGGTGAGGGAGGGAAATTTTCTTCCTCAGCGGGTTCTGTAACAAGATTGGCGATGGTTGTGGGCTCTTAAATGCACGTTTTTATTTACTCGTCGTATTGCTGTGTCACGAGGCGTATCGCGTGCTGGGTTTTTATTTTTAAACAAAACTGTTGATTTTTTTTTTTATCGAGGGATAGGCCCTCACTAAAGCTACGTGAAATCTATGTTTATACCAGGTAAAGACCCTCACTAAAGCTCCATCAAATCTATGTTTATACCAGGTAAAGACCCTCACTAAAGCTTCATCAAATCTATGTTTATACCAGGTAAAAACCTTCACTAAAGCTCCATCAAATCTATGTTTATACCAGGTAAAGACCCTTACTAAAGCTTCATCAAATCTATGTTTATACCAGGTAAAGACCCTCACTAAAGCTCCATCAAATCTATGTTTATACCAGGTAAAGACCCTCACTAAAGCTTCATCAAATCTATGTTTATACCAGGTAAAAACCTTCACTAAAGCTCCATCAAATCTATGTTTATACCAGGTAAAGACCCTTACTAAAGCTTCATCAAATCTATGTTTATACCAGGCAAAGACCCTTACTAAAGCTCCATCAAATCTATGTTTATACCAGGTAAAGACCCTCACTAAAGCTTCATCAAATCTATGTTTATACCAGGTAAAGACCCTTACTAAAGCTTCATCAAATCTATGTTTATACCAGGTAAAGACCCTCACTAAAGCTTCATAAAATCTATGTTTATACCAGGTAAAGACCCTTACTAAAGCTTCATCAAATCTATGTTTATACCAGGTAAAGACCCTCACTAAAGCTCCATCAAATCTATGTTTATACCAGGTAAAGACCCTCACTAAAGCTTCATCAAATCTATGTTTATACCAGGTAAAAACCTTCACTAAAGCTCCATCAAATCTATGTTTATACCAGGTAAAGACCCTTACTAAAGCTTCATCAAATCTATGTTTATACCAGGTAAAGACCCTCACTAAAGCTCCATCAAATCTATGTTTATACCAGGCAAAGACCCTTACTAAAGCTCCATCAAATCTATGTTTATACCAGGTAAAGACCCTCACTAAAGCTTCATCAAATCTATGTTTATACCAGGTAAAGACCCTTACTAAAGCTTCATCAAATCTATGTTTATACCAGGTAAAGACCCTTACTAAAGCTTCATCAAATCTATGTTTATACCAGGTAAAGACCCTCACTAAAGCTTCATCAAATCTATGTTTATACCAGGTAAAGACCCTCACTAAAGCTTCATCAAATCTATGTTTATGCCAGGTAAAGACCCTCACTAAAGCTTCATCAAATCTATGTTTATACCAGGTAAAGACCCTTACTAAAGCTTCATCAAATCTATGTTTATGCCAGGTAAAGACCCTTACTAAAGCTTCATCAAATCTATGTTTATACCAGGTAAAGACCCTTACTAAAGCTTCATCAAATCTATGTTTATACCAGGTAAAGACCCTTACTAAAGCTTCATCAAATCTATGTTTATACCAGGTAAAGACCCTTACTAAAGCTTCATCAAATCTATGATTATACCAGGTAAAGACCCTCACTAAAGCTACATCAAATCTATGTTTATACCAGGTAAAGACCCTCACTAAAGCTCCATCAAATCTATGTTTATACCAGGTAAAGACCCTCACTAAAGCTTCATCAAATCTATGTTTATACCAGGTAAATACCCTTACTAAAGCTTCATCAAATCTATGTTTATACCAGGTAAAGACCCTCACTAAAGCTGCATCAAATCTATGTTTATACCAGGCAAAGACCCTCACTAAAGCTGCATCAAATCTATGTTTATACCAGGTAAAGACCCTTACTAAAGCTCCATCAAATCTATGTTTATACCAGGTAAAATCCCTCACTAAAGCTACATCAAATCTATGTTTATACCAGGTAAAGACCCTTACTAAAGCTTCATCAAATCTATGTTTATACCAGGTAAAGACCCTCACTAAAGCTGCATCAAATCTATGTTTATACCAGGTAAAGACCCTCACTAAAGCTCCATCAAATCTATGTTTATGCCAGGTAAAGACCCTTACTAAAGCTACATCAAATCTATGTTTATACCAGGTAAAGACCCTTACTAAAGCTCCATCAAATCTATGTTTATACCAGATAAAGACCCTCACTAAAGCTCCATCAAATCTATTTTTATACCAGGTAAAGACCCTTACTAAAGCTACATCAAATCTATGTTTATACCAGGTAAAGTCCCTCACTCAAGCTCCATCAAATCTATGTTTATACCAGGTAAAGACCCTTACTAAAGCTGTATCAAATACATTTTTTTACCAATAAGGTCTGAATTGGTCCGTAATAAACTAGGCACTGATAAGGGAGTTGACAAGTATAGAAGAAGCCGAATGACTCTTAAACGCGTGGTGATGTTGATTCTAAATGTGGAGGGGGGAAAAATCCTTAGCCACCGTGATGATGATGAGAGAGAGAGAGACACGCAAACTCCAAATATACAGCAGGCATCGTCATGGTTGGAATCGAACCCACGACCTCCTGTATACCAGGCAAGGTAGTTAACATCTCCTAGCCACCGTGGTGCCCTAATTAACACATTCCTGCGGAGGGAGCTGGTAGGAACGTTGGGTTGCTCGGTCAATGGCCAGGGTCAACAGCGGCGTGGTGTATTCCGCAAATATGCCCGACTGTGAGGGCGGGCACAAGCCGGCGTGAGAAGGTTAAACGTTGAGTTTTATAAGGGCACCACGGGGTGACCAGCCCCGCCCCACCCAGCCACTCCCCACCCAGCCCCTCCCCACCCAGCCCCTCCCCACCCAGCCCCTCCCCACCCAGCCACTCCCCACCCACCCTCCCCACCCAGCCCCTCCCCACCCAGCCACTCCCCACCCTCCCCACCCAGCCCCTCCCCACCCAGCCACTCCCCACCCTCCCCACCCAGCCCCTCCCCACCCAGCCCCTCCCCACCCAGCCACTCCCCACCCAGCCCCTCCCCACCCAGCCCCTCCCCACCCAGCCCCTCCCTGCACGACGGACGGACACGGGCTGGTGTAACCAGGAGGTTCCTACCAGTATCAGTAACCTACGAATGTTCTCTAACCCATGTGTTCTTTCAATTTCATTCCCAGCGTACGCCTCTCCTATCATGATCATCATCAGGATCCATGCACTGTTGGATGAACATGCATGATCGCTGCGTCCCCCTAACTTCTCCGCTCGCTGTCATTCCGAGCGTGCGTCTCTCTCCCCGTGATATTATGTTATCGGCCGTGTTGCTCTATCCACTGCTGAATGAAGATGATGTCCTGAGCCTGCATAATAACCTCTTTAAAACAACAATCTCTTTGTGTAATTCCGAGCTTACATGCGAGGCCACAGCCCTCTCTCCACCACCATCAACATCACGAGGCCGTGCTACTCTATCCACTGCTGGATGAAGGCCCCCCCCCCCCCGCAAAGATGAAGCCTCCCACGAATCATGCGACGATATTAACGACACACCCAGCAGTAGCTAGGAGATGTTAACCACTTCGCCTGGTAAACAAGTAGGTCATGGGTTCAATTTGGACCCTGACAATGCCTGCTGCTGCTGTTTATTTGGAGTTTGCGGCGTCTCTCTCCCTGTGGTCGCATGGATATTTATCTGGATATTTATCTTGGATCCTCCGTTTTTTTCCCCTACCACATTTAGAATGAACGTCACGCGTTTAGCGTATTTGGCGCTGCTATGAATTTCCACGTGATGATGACAAGCGTTGGACTGTCATTTGTGGTAGCCGGGTCTCTTCTGATAAAGGGATCAGTGGGGCCTTATCTGTTAAAATAAAAAAATTATTTAAATAGTTTAACTTAAACTAAACTAATAGGGTTTTTTAAATAATTAAAACAAAACGTAATGAAATAATATAATTCTCACGACGTTTCGGCCACAACGCAAGCAGCCGTCCTCGGGTGAAGAATGAATTATTTTATTACGTTTTGTTTTTATTATTTTATTACTTCCCTTCTACGTGACTTTACCGAAAGAACCAAGAAGAATAATAGGGTTTTTCCCCTTTTTTTCTGGCACCAAAACTGACACCTTTTGCGAGGAATCATGCTTACATTAACCACAACACTTGCAGTCAAATGCAAACAAAAAACACAACTCTGATAATGTATGCATTGTCTTTGAAACTGATTGGTCCACACCAGAGACAGCTTTCTTTAGAGCCTCGTCTCATATGGTGTTCGACCAGATGACACCGAACACCATATGAGACGAGGCTCTAAAGAAAGCTGTCTCTGGTGTGGACCAATCAGTTTCAAAGACAATGCATACATTATCAGAGTTGTGTTTTTTGTTTGCATTTGACTGCAAGTGTTGTGGTTAATGTAAGCATGATTCCTCGCAAAAGGTGTCAGTTTTTGTTGCCAGAAAAAAGGGGAAAAACCCTATTAGTATATTTTGATGCTGGCAAAGGAGGTCCCATGATGTAGTTAATTTAACCTATGTCATTTAGGTGCTTTGCTGCATGCCACACGTTCCATAATAATTTACGAAGGCCAGTTCAGCTAGTGGCAATGTTTTACTACACGCCCCGCACGAGGTAGTCATTCAATGCCCATTCGACCTTAAAACTAAACAAAACTAACTTGTATTAAACCACTAAGCTATGTAGAGCTCTTTTTGAGAAGCGACCTGGCCACTAATGATAACTCACCGAAGTCACTTATCATCAGCACGTAGAACTTTATAGCATTAATTCTAGATTTGAAGCTTTCGTGACTGCAAGGATTCATACTCTTAGGTTTTTTCGGTAAAGTCACGTAGGTAAAACATTAAAAAAGTAAAATAAAAATCACGACGACAGCTGCCGTGGCTGTGACGGTTCCACCTGAAGACGGAAGCTTGTGTTGCCTCCGAAACGTCGTGATTTTTATTTTATTTTACTTTTTTTAATGTTTTACCTACGTGACTTTACCGAAAAAACCTAAGAAGATGAACTTCATAGCGGCCAACTACTCTTGAAACGCGTGTTGATTCTAAAAGTGTAGGGAAAAAACTGGAGCACTCGGAGAAAAATGCACGCCACCACGGGGAGAGAGGGCCGAGAGAGAGACTGAAACTCCAAATATATAGAGCAGGCGTTGAGTGTGATGACTTTCTGCATACTAGGCAAGGTATTTACACTATGAGACATCTCCTTTACCAGTGGCAAAATATAGTAATAGGTTTTTACCCTTTCAACTGGTACAAAAACTGACACCTTTATACAAGGCATCATGTTTGCAATAACCACAACACAAGCAGTCAAAATGCAAACAAAAAGAAACAACTCTGATGATGATAATGATATGCACTGTCCTTGAAGTTGATTGGTCCACACCCGAGACAGCTTTTCTTAGAGCCTAGTTTCCATTGGTGTTGGACCAGATGAAAGGGTAAAAACCTATTACTATATTTTGCCACTGGTAAAGGAGATGTCTCATAGTGTAAATGCTTACCCCAAGCTCTCAATACTCTGATAGTGCGCTGTCTTTGAGTTGTACCATCTGGTCCAACACCAATGGAGACTAGGCTCTAAGGAAAGCTGTCTCGGGTGTGGACCAATCAACTTCAAGGACAGTGCATATCATTATCATCATCATCAAAGTTGTTTCTTTTTGTTTGCATTTTGACTGCTTGTGTTGTGGTTATTGCAAACATGATGCCTTGTATAAAGGTGTCAGTTGTTGTACCAGTTGAAAGGGTAAACACCTATTACTGCTAGGCGAGGTAGTTAACACCTTTCCACCATGGCCTCGGGGAGGCCCAGGACAGGTTCAAATGTTCGTCAGGACGACGGGTTGACATGTTCACCGTGTATGGGTCTCTTCGTTTGTCTAATGGCCTCTTAATATTTAATCGAATGTAAGTCCGCGCTCTAAGCTGTTTGTCAAAGTTGTCCGTTGGCTTTGGGTGAGTGCAGGCTGATGAGCGCGCGCGTGTACTTGTTGTGTCTGCGTCTTTCTGCGTGTGTTGCAGCGCTGGTGGGGTTGTCGTTTGGCGGAGCGGTGGGGCTCATGTTCCTGATGTTGGCCTGCGCTCTTCCGGAATACCAGTGAGACGCCCGCTCTGTCGCGCGACAAGCAGACGCACGCAGTCACGCGCTCACTCGCTCAGTCACATGCTCACTCGCTCAGTCACACGCTCACTCGCTCAGTCACATGGTCACGCGCTCAGTCACATGCTCACTCGCTCAGTCACATGGTCATGCGCTCACTCGCTCAGTCAGATGCTCACTCGCTCAGTCAGATGCTCACTCGCTCAGTCACATGCTCACACGCTCAGTCACATGGTCATGCGCTCACTCGCTCAGTCACATGGGCATGCGCTCAGTCACATGGTCATGCGCTCACTCTTTCGGTCACATGCTCACTCGCTCAGTCACATGGTCATGCGCTCACGCGCTCAGTCACATGGTCACGCGGCCCGTCGCACGATCACACACTCGTGTGATCTCTCAGCCTCGTTGTCCCCGTGCGTCTCGGCGTGTACTATCCGCTCTTCGTGTGTCACGTGTCTCCGCATGTGGCGTTCCCGTGCGTCTGTATAACGCGTCTCCGCGTGTCCCCCGTGCGTCTCGGCGTGTACCCGCCCCGCTCCCTTCGTGTCTTAACGTGTCCCCCGTGCGTTGTCCCCCGTGCGACGTCCCAGCGTCTACTGGCCGCTGTTCGTGCTCATCTTCTACGCGCTCGTGCCGGTGCCGCAGTGCGTGGCGCGCCGCCTCGGCGACGAGGGCGGCGGCGACGCCACGAGCAGCGCGTGCCGCGAGCTGGCGCTGTTCTTCACCACGGGCATCGTGGTGTCGGCCTACAGCCTGCCCGTCATCCTGGCCCGCGTCGACACGGTACGGTGCACGCGTGTGTGCGTGCACGCGTGTGTGCGTGCACGCGTGTGTGCGTGTGTGCGTGCACGCGTGTGTGCGTGTGTGCGTGCACGCGTGTGTGCGTGCACGCGTGTGTGCGTGTGTGCGTGTGTGCGTGCTAGCGTGCGTGCGTGCTAGCGTGCACGCGTGTGTGCGTGCACGCGTGTGTGCGTGCACGCGGAGAGAGAGGGACGCAGAGGGAGAGGCGAGGAGAGGGAGAAACGAGACGCCGTAGAGGCTTTAGTTGTGTCGGCCTACAGCCCGCGCAACGTTCCCGCCCGCGTGGACACGGTACAGGATACGTACACGGACACGTGCGCTAGCGTGCGTGCGCGTGTGTGCGTGCACGCGGAGAGAGAGGGATGCACAGGGAGAGATAAAGGGAGAGAAAAACGAGAGACAGACAAGAGACAGAGAGACTTTGTTGTGTCGGGCCTACAGCCTGCGTATCGTCCTCGCCCGCATGGACACAGTACGGCACACACACACGCACACTAGCGTGTGTGTGTGTGTGCACAGGGAGAGAGGGGCGGACGCAGAGGGGGAGAGATGAAGAGAGGGAGAAACGAGAGACGGAGAGACTTTGTTGTGGCAGCCTGCGCATCGCGATCGCTCGTGTAGACACAGTACGGGGTGCACGTACAGTGTGTACAGTGTTTGCGTGTGTGTGCACTGGGGGGAGGGGTGGGGCGACAAGATACGGAGGCGGGGTCACGTCAGCCTACGGGCCCTCACCCATCGTGCCTGACGTGACAGCAAAGGCAAAGATCCCCCGTGTAGCCTTAACAGACTGTAGGGGCAAGTGCTGTCAGCGAGCACCTATGAAGGCCGGCGCTGTGGCACACGAGGGGGGTGGGTGACCAGCACCACGCCCGGCCGCCTTTGTCTCCCCAGTGGCGATGTTTACTACACGCCGCACCAGGTACTCATTTAAGGCTGAGTCGACCTAGGGAAGGCCCAGGACCGGTTAAGATAATCGCCACTGGGTGTTGGCCGTGAGCGGGAATCGAACCCGGGTCGCCGGGTTCGTAGCGTAGCAGCGTAGCGCTAACCGCTGCACTACGTGAGAGCGCGCACGTGCGCACACGCGTGCGTTGGGGAGAGCGAGCGAGAGACGGGTCACGACGCTTCACTGGTGTTCGCGAAGCGTCGTTATGGGGCGGCTCCGGCAAATTGAACCAAATCCTGGCAGTCGCCTGATGATTCTGCTTGAAGCACACATCCATCGTGAATCCCTGTGCCTCCCCGTGCACCTCACGTGAACCCGGGTGTGACCCGAGTTCGATTGCCGCTCACGACCAACACCGGTGACGATTATCCGAAACGGTCATCGGCCTCCCCTAGGTCGACTCAGCCTCAAATGAGTACCCGGTACGGTGTGTAAACATCGCCACTGGGGGAGACAAAGGCGGCCGGGCGTGGTGCTGGCCGCCCGTCCCCCCCTGGTGTGCCACGGTGCCGGTGGCGATTATCTGAACCGGTCGTGGGCCTCCTCTAGGTCGACTCGGCCTCAAATGACCACCTCGTGCAGCGCGCACTAACAACGTCGCCACCGGGGGGAGACGCGTCGCCGGCCTCCGGCCTGGTGAAGGCTACACGGGTGATCTTTGTCATTATGCCTGCCCCCCCGCAGATCAAGTGGGGGGCGTGTGCCCTGGTGCTCACCGCCAACTCGGTCGTCTTCCTCACCATCCTCGCCTTCTTCCTCGTCTTCGGACGCACAGACGACTTCGCCTTCCAGGCCTGGTGACGGCGGCGATCGCCGGAGACGCTGCGGTGTGGCGGGGAGGGGGGGTGGTGGTGGTGGTGGTGGTGATGGGGGTGGTGGGGGTGGTGGGGGTGGTGGTGGTGGGGGTGGTGGGGGTGGTGGTGGTGGTGGTGGGGGGTGGTGGTGGTGGGTGGTGGTGGTGGGGGTGGTGGTGGTGGTGGGGGTGGTGGTGGTGGGGGTGGTGATGGGGGTGGTGGGGGTGGTGGGGGTGGTGGTGGTGGGGGTGGTGGGGGTGGTGGTGGTGGTGGTGGGGGGTGGTGGTGGTGGTGATGGTGGTGGGGGTGGTGGTGGTGGTGGGGGGGGTGGTGGTGGTGGGGGTGGGGGTATTGGTGGTGGGGGTGGTGGGGGTGGTGGTGGTGGTGGTGGTGGTGATGGTGGTGGTGGTGATGGTGGTGGTGGTGGGGGTGGTGGGGGTGGGGGTGGTGGGGGTTGGGTTGGAGGTGCTGGTGTGTGGTGCGGGGTGGCGGTGGGGGGGGGGGACATGGTTATTTTGGTGGACGTGGGGGCGTACGTAAGGAACGGGGGGGGGGGGCAGGGGGGGCGGTTAGGAATCTCAGGGGGTCGTCGTTAAACGCCGAGGAGATGGGTCCGCGCCAGCCTCACGGCACCCGCCGTGACCTCCACAAAAATAAAATAGAAACACATTTGCGGCTCTCGCCGCCGGTGCTGCCCTGGGTTCAAGGCCGTTGAAGCGACGACAGCTTCCGACAGCGACAGTCAACCTGACCACCTTAACGTCAGCAGCGATTGGGGGGGGGGGGGTGGTCTGGTGGTCCCTTAACGCTGTCGAGATAATGGCCGCCCCTTGCCCGCCTGCCTCTCCCCCCCCCCCCCACCACTTCTCCTCCTGGGAAAAATCCTCGCTCGCGACGGCCGAGTTGGGTGGCTTGCCGACGTGACTACCGCTGTCGGCGGTCGCAAGCCGCTTCCTAACAGCTGAAGGTTTGCTGCCACAACGGCCGCAAACAGTCAAGCGTGGAGTACACAAACCGAGGGTGTGTACAATAGCGGGCGTGCGCGTGTGTGCGCGCGTGTGCGCGTGTGCGCGGTGCGCGTGGTGCGTGTGTGCGCGTGTGCGCGTGTCCGCGTGCGCGTGTGTGCGTGTGTGCGTGGTGCGCGTGCGCGTGTGCGTGTGTGCGTGGTGTGCGTGTGCGTGTGCGCGTGTGTGCGTGTGCGGTGTGTGCGTGTGTGCGTGTGTGCGTGTGCGCGTGTGCGTGTGTGCGTGTGGCGTGTGTGCGTGTGTGCGTGTGCGTGTGCGCGTGTGTGCGTGTGCGTGTGTGCGTGTGCACGTGTGTGCGTGTGCGTGTGTGCGTGTGCACGTGTGTGCGTGTGCGTGTGGTGCGTGTGCACGTGTGCGTGTGTGCGTGTGTGCGTGTGTGCGTGTGTGCGTGTGCGCGTGTGTGCGTGTGCACGTGGCGTGCATCTGTGGTTAGCGCCGCTGCGCTCCGAACCCGGCGACCCGAGTTCGATTTTCCATCTCCGCGGCCGAAAGCGGTGACGGTTATCTGATCCCGCGGCGGGTCCTGGGCCTCCCCTAGGTCGCCTCGGCCTTGAGTGAGTTTGTGAACATCAACACCGGGGAGACACAGGCGGTCGGGCGTGCCCACTCGCTCGCAGCACTTGCCCCGATGGTCCGTCAAGGCTACACGGGGGGTGGGGGGGGGTCTTTGTCTTTGTTACACAACCTACCACGCACCCGCGGATTGTAACTGGCGAGGTGTGGATCGGCCGGTGAGGGAGAATACGAGAGTCTACGGATCGGAACGGAGGAGGAGGAGGAGGAGACGCAGCCGCTGTGTTTAAGAGAGCTTAGCCTTAGCGTTTAGACTTAAGGCGTGAGACGCGGGGGGGGGGGCGGTGCGGATGATACATTTGTCCTTTAAGCAGTGGGAGGTCGCTGTTATTCTTTGGCGGAGGGCGGCGTTTCTTGTGCCGTGGAAACTCGCAATTGTCCACCGAGGATCTGTGAAATCCTTTTCGCTGTCCATCGTAGTCTGTTACTGGGTTCGTCGCGTCTTGGGTTACGGATGCGACAGACATGTTACGTCTGTTGTTGTTGTTGTTGTTTGTTTGTTTGTGTCATTGTAATCCCGTCTTTGTGAGCTCGCGCTTTCACCCACGGCCGCCACCGCGTGTGTTTTACGTCCCGATGACTTTGGCTAGAAGCGTGCGTCCACTTTGTGTCATTGGTTGCACCTTAGACGCTACCGTAACCTTCCGTGTGTGTGTTTGTGTGCGTGCGTGCGTGTGTGCGTGCGTGTGTGCGTGCGTGCGTGCGTGCGTGCGTGGCGTGCGTGTGTGGCGCGTGCGCGTGCGTGTGTGTGTGTGCGTGCGTGTGTGTGTGCGTGTGTGTGCGTGTGTGTGTGTGTGTGCGTGTGTGTGTGTGCGTGTGTGTGCGTGCGTGTGTGTGCGTGCGTGTGTGTGTGTGCGCGCGTGCGTGTGTGTGTGTGCGTGCGTGTGTGTGCGTGTGTGTGTCTGTGCGCGTGCGTGTGTGTGCGTGCGTGCGTGTGCGTGCGTGCGTGCGTGCGTGCGTGCGTGTGTGCGTGCGTGGTGTGGCGTGCGTGCGTGTGTGTGCGTGCGTGCGTGCGTGCGTGTGCGTGCGTGCGTGCGTGCGTGCGTGCGTGCGTGCGTGCGTGCGTGCGCGCGGCGGTGTGTGTGTGTGTGCGTGCGTGCGTGCGTGTGTGTGTGGTGCGTGCGTGCGTGCGGCGTGTGTGCGTGCGTGTGTGTGCGTGCGTGTGTGTGTGTGTGGTGCGTGCGTGTGTGTGTGCGTGTGTGTGCGTGCGTGTGTGTGCGTGTGTGCGTGTGTGTGTGGTGTGCGTGTGTGTGTGTGTGTGTCTGTGCGTGTGTGTGCGTGCGTGTGCGCGAGCACCTATTTTACGGGGAGCCGGGTGGCGTCGCGGTTAGCCGGCGCGCTCCGCTTCGAGCCCGGTTATGATCCGAGTTCGATTCCCGCTCACGGCCACCACCGGTGACGATTATTTTAACCGGTCCTGGGCCTCCCCTAGGTTGACTTTGCCTCAAATGAGCACCCGCCGCTGCGGTGTGTAAACATCGCCGCTGGGGGAGACAAAGGCGGCCGGGCGCGGCTGCCGGCCACTCCACCTCCCTCGTGTGCCAAGCCGCCATTCATAGTGCACTTGCCCCCACACGGTCTGTTAGGGCTACACGGGCGGGGGGGACCTTTGTCTTTGCACCTATTTTAATCTCGTGTGTTTCGTGGGTAAGGTGGGGGGGGGGGTTTGACCCCCGTGAACTCCGGTGGGCGTTTGTGTTGCTTTGTTGGTGGCGTGGAGCGATCGTGTAGCGGTGCGTAGCGCTGCGCTACGCACCGATCTAACAGAAAAGCACCCCCCTCTCTGTTACGGACAAGTCTGTTTGGTTTAACCGGCCGAGGTTACTCAGCCCGGGAGTCAACAGGATGGGAGTCTTTCATTTTGCGAGCCGTGGCTGGGAGCCTAGTGGTGGAGTGGGCGTGACTATGTACAAGTGGGCGTGGCTGTGTACAAGTGGGCGTGGCTATATACAAGTGGGGGGGCGGTGGGGTGGGAGCCTAGTGGTCGGAGTGGGCGTGGCTATGTACAAGTGGGCGTGGCTGTGTACATGTGGGCGTGGCTGTGTACATGTGGGCGTGGCTGTGTACAAGTGGGTGGGGGGGCGGTGGGGTGGGAGCCTAGTGGGTGGAGTGGGCGTGGCTGTGTACAAGTGGGCGCGGCTGTGTACATGTGGGCGTGACTGTGTACATGTTGGCGTGGCTGTGTACAAGTGGGTGGGGGGGGCGGTGGGGTGGGAGCCTAGTGGTCGGAGTGGGCGTGGCTATGTACAAGTGGGCGTGGCTGTGTACATGTGGGCGTGACTGTGTACATGTTGGCGTGGCTGTGTACAAGTGGGTGGGGGGGCGGTGGGGTGGGAGCCTAGTGGGTGGAGTGGGCGTGGCTGTGTACAAGTGGGCGTGGCTGTGTACATGTGGGCGTGGCTGTGTACATGTGGGCGTGGCTGTGTACAAGTGGGCGTAGCTGTGTACATGTGGGCGTGGCTGTGTACAAGTGGGCGTGGCTATGTACAAGTGGGCGTGGCTGTGTTTTTAGAAGGTAAATGATCGAAGACACAAATTAAGCACGTTAAGTTACAACTTGTTTCATCAAGCCCTATGTATTTATTAAGATTATTACGTAATTTTTTTTTACAATTGAGAACCAAAAGGGGGGGGGGGGGGGGGTGCAAGGCCGCAGCAGAGGTTAAGAACCACCGCTTGAGGTCTTTGCGTGCCGTGTGCATGTGTGGGTGTATGTGGTGGTGGTTAGCGCTACGCTGCGCTACGAACCCGGCGACCCCAGTTCGATTGCCGCCCACGGCGATTATCCGAACCGGTCCTGGGCCTCCCCTAGGTCGACTCGGCCTCAAATGAGTAGCTGGTGAGGTATGTAAACATCGCCACTGGGGAGACAAAGGCGGCCGGGCGTGGTGTTAGCCACCCCCCCCCCCCCCCCCCCCCCCCGTGTGCCGTGTCGGCAAGTGCTCGCTAACAGCACTTGCCCCAACGCTCTGTCCAGGCTACACGGGGGATCTTTGTATTGGTCGGGGAGCGGTCAGCGGTTCGCGCGCCGCGCTACGGACACCGCGAGAGTTGGATTCCCGCTCGCGGCCACCGACGCCAGTGTGACGTTCATCTGCTGCTCGTGCTTCAGTTTGTCTCCCTTCCCACGCACCCTCCGGTGAAGCGCGCTTGGCCGCAGACGGTGCGCAAGGAGCGCAACGTGCACCGGAACCGTTCATGGGCCTCCACCCCAGAGGTCGCAACCGGGTACCCGATACCCGTACCCTACCCGATACCCGGCTACCCGTACCCGTTTGCGACCCTGGTGCGGCCGGGTACGGGTACGGGTAGGCCGTGAGTCACTGGTGAGTCACCGTTTGTCACTCATTTCCCAACGTCTTGTCTCTTATCACAATTCAAGTTGCTAGAATCAACCCACCCGCGCCTGCAACATGGCTTCATCCCAGAGGTCGCAATCAGGTACCCGATACCCGTACCCTACCCGGCCGGGTACGGGTAGGGTACGGGTACGGCCGGGTACGGGTACCCGTTTGCGACCCTGGTGCGGCCGGGTACGGGTACGGAATCAAAACCCGTTTGCGACCTCTGCTCCACCCCCAAGGCGACTCGGTCCCCAAGCGAGGACCTGGCCCCAACGAGGACCTGGCGTGCAAACGTCGCCGCTCGCCGGGGAGACGAGAGGCGGCCGTGCGCTGCGGTGCGGACCACCCGCCTCCCCCCCCGCAGCCTTCACCGGTGCTACTCAGCACTTGCGCCTCCTCCTCCTCCTCAGGGGGGATCTTTGAGGCACTATCGATCAACGGATTGTCGGAAGCCAGGGCGACGGAGGTGGAACGCGCGTGCGCACGGGCGCGTGATGTTTTGCTGCTCTCTGTCGCCACCCTCGCGCTTTGACAGGCGACCGCAAACAACGGCGCTTGTGCCGGAGGCGCCGCGTTTGTTCCCCGTGCTGGTAGGCCTCGCCAAGGTAAGGTAATTGTACCCCTTTTTACCGGGTAAAAGGGTAAAGGTAAAGGTGTCGACATGCCAAGGGGTAAGGGTAATGGGTAGGGTAAAAGGTAGGCTCGTTGATTTTTTACCTTACCTGCTAAAGGGTAAAAGGTAGGGTAGAGTGATTGTATTGTGGTAAGGTAAAAGGTAGGGTAAAAAGGTAGGCTCGTTGCTTTTTTACCTTACCTGCTAAAGGTTAAAAGGTAGGGTAGAGTGATTGTATTGTGGTAAGGTAAAAGGTAGGGTAAAGGTAGGCTCGTTGCTTTTTTACCTCGCCTGCTAAAGGTTAAAAGGTAGGGTAGAGTGATTGTATTGTTGTAAGGTAAAAGGTGGGTGTAAAAAGGCAGGCTCGTTGTTTTTACACTTTTACCTTGCCGAGGCCTACGTGCTGCACGGCGGCTTGTCTGTGTACAAAGTTCGCGTACGATACATTACGTGTACATAATCCCGTCGTTGATCCATGCGTGTGTAGACAGCGGAGCGTATGTATGTGTACGTGCTAAAGTTAATAAAAAGCCTTTTGGGTGTCTCGGTCGTCGATGAAGGATTGCGTCTCTCTCGCGAGCGTGCGTCCGCGGCGTGCGCGCTTTCGGCCGGCTCGGTTGCCAGAGGTTCGCGGTTCGGCTCCGGCTTGGCCCGCCCTGGTTAATGCCGCGCGGAGTAATCACATCCTCTCTCCATCTCGTTCCATGTCCCCCCCCCTCCTCCTCGTTCGCAATATTTTCTGTCTCTCTTCCTGTCTCTCTGCCTCCCTGTATCCAATACCGTGTCTGGTTTCTCCCTCCTTGCACCCCTCCATTGGAATCTGCTTCCGCTGTACATAGAGCAATACTGCACCATAGACTCAAAACTGACCGTAGACTCAACACTGTCCGTAGACTCAACACTGCACCCTAGACTCAACACTACCCATAGACTCAACACTGCACCATAGACTCAACACTGCACCATAGACTCAACACTGCACCATAGACTCAACACTGCACCATAGACTCAACACTGCCCATAGACTCAACACTGTCCGTAGATTCAACACTGCCCCATAGACTCAACACTGCCCCATAGACTCAACACTGCACCAAACACTGCCCCATAGACTCAACACTGACCCATAGACTCAACACTGCCCGTAGACTCAACACTGCCCATAGACTCAACACTGTCCGTAGACTCAACACTGCCCCATAGACTCAACACTGCCCCATAGACTCAACACTGCACCAAACACTGCACCATAGACTCAACACTGCACCATAGACCCAACACTGCCCCATAGACTCAACACTGCCCCATAGACTCAACACTGCCCATAGACTCAGCACTGCACCATAGACTCAACACTGCCCATAGACTCAACACTGCCCCATAGACTCAACACTGCACCATAGACTCAACACTGCCCATAGACTCAACACTGCCCGTAGACTCAACACTGCCCATAGACTCAACACTGCCCATAGACTCACCACTACACCATAGACTCAACACTGCACCATAGACTCAACACTGCCTGTAGACTCAACACTGCCCACAGACTCACCACTGCACCATAGACTCAACACTGCCCCATAGACTCAACACTGCCCATAGACTCAACACTGCCCATAGACTCAACACTGCCCCATAGACTCAACACTGCCCATAGACTCAACACTGCCCCATAGACTCAACACTGCCCATAGACTCAACACTGTCCGTAGACTCAACACTGCACCATAGACTCAACACTGCCCATAGACTCAGCACTGCACCATAGACTCAACACTGCCCATAGACTCAACACTGCACCATAGACTCAACACTACCCGTAGACTCAACACTGCACCATAGACTCAACACTGCACCATAGACTAAACACTGCACCATAGACTCAACACTGCCCATAGACTCAACACTGCACCATAGACTCAGCACTACCCATAGACTCAACACTGCCCATAGACTCAACACTGCACCATAGACTCAACACTGCCCATAGACTCAACACTGCACCATAGACTCAGCACTACCCGTAGACTCAACACTGCACCATAGACTCACCACTGCCCATAGACACATCACTGCACCATTGACTCACGACTGCCCCTGGTACATGAATCAGTCCCCCCTCCTTCACCTCCTCGTCTCCATCGCCCGCTCCCTCCTCCCTCTTCACCTCCCCATCGCCCCTCCACTCCTTTCCGTCCCTCCCCTACAGCCCCCTCTCGTCACCCCTTAAGCCCCCCACTCCTCCCTCCATCGCCGCTCTTCTCACTCATTCCACAATCACTTTTTGTCGCAACGCGCCCCGCAACACATTCGAATCGCCCCATTCCGTGCCACCGTTCCTTTGAAGCAAGTCATCGCCTTGAGTGCAGGGGGGGGGGGGGGTTCTCTTTGAATGTTCAATTAGATTAAGGGGCCGTCCATAAATGACGTCACGCACCTAAGGGGGGGGGGGGGGGGTCAGACATTTGTGACGATGTGTGACGGGGGGGGGGGGTTTGGGAAATGTGACGTCACATCAAAATGCGCCACTTTAAATGTAGACGACACGTTCTACTTAATTAAATAGACTTTTTAATAAATGTTTTCTCCTACAACATCAGAGTGCAGCGCCACATTAAATACGCACTACAATGACAATAGTTTAAAGCGATTTGGAGCGTGATAATTGTTGTTTTACCCTTCTATCTGGCAACAAAACTGACACCTTTTTTACGAGGAGTCATGTTTGCATAGACCACAATACCTGCAGTCGTAATGCAAACAAAAAACATAACTCTGATAATGTACGTGCACTGTCCTTGAAGTTGATTGGTCCACACCCGAGACAGCTTTCCTTAGAGCCTAGTCTCACATGGTGTTGGACCAGATGACGCCAAAAGGCGCACAACTCAAAGACAATGCACCATCAGAGTATGAGAGCTCGGGGCAAGCATTTACACCATTGGCACCTCATTTGCCAGTAAACAATATGAGAATTGTTTTTTTACCCTTCTATCTGGCAACAAAAAAACATATGTTTTTTGTGGCATTATGACTGCAGGTATTGTGGTCTATGCAAACATTACGCAGAGATATATACTCAGAAATACACAGAGACTCAAAGAGATGCATAGACTCAGAAATACTGTACAAAGAGACTCATAGAGATATAGACTCAGAAATACACAGAGATACACAGAGACTCAAAGAGATGCATAGACTCAGAAATACTGTACAAAGAGACCCATAGAGATATAGACTCAGAAATACTCAGAAATACACAGAGACTCAAAGAAATGCATAGACTCAGAAATACTGTACAAAGAGACTCATAGAGATATAGACTCAGAAATACACAGAGATACACAGAGACTCAAAGAGATGCATAGACTCAGAAATACCGTACAAAGAGACCCATCGAGATATAGACTCAGAAATACACAGAGATACACAGAGACTCAAAGAGATGCATAGACTCAGAAATACTGTACAAAGAGACTCATCGAGATATAGACTCAGAAATACACAGAGATACACAGAGACTCAAAGAGATACATAGACTCAGAAATACTGTACAAAGAGACCCATAGAGATATAGACTCAGAAATACACAGAGATACACAGAGACTCAAAGAGATGCATAGACTCAGAAATACAGTACAAAGAGACTCATCGAGATATAGACTCAGAAATACACAGAGATACACAGAGACTCAAAGAGATACATAGACTCAGAAATACTGTACAAAGAGACTCATAGAGATATAGACTCAGAAATACACAGAGATACAGAGACTCAAAGAGATGCATAGACTCAGAAATACTGTAAAACGAGACTCATAGAGATATAGACTCAGAAATACACAGAGATACAGAGACTCAAAGAGATGCATAGACTCAGAAATACTGTAAAACGAGACTCATAGAGATATAGACTCAGAAATACACAGAGATACACAGAGACTCATAGAGATACACCGAGACTCATAGAGATACACCGAGACTCATAGAGACTCACAGAGACTCATAGAGACTCGTAGAGATACACAGAGACTCGTAGAGACTCAGAGATACACAGAGACTCACAGAGACACACATAGAGATACACAGAGACTCATAGAGACTCACAGAGACACATAGAGATACACAGAGACACATAGAGATACACCGAGACTCAGAGATACACCGAGACTCATAGAGACTCACAGAGACTCATAGAGACTCGTAGAGACTCATAGAGATACACAGAGACTCGTAGAGACTCAGAGATACACAGAGACACATAGAGATACACCGAGACTCATAGAGATACACAGAGACTCATAGAGACTCACAGAGACACAGAGATACACCGAGACTCATAGAGATACACAGAGACTCATAGAGATACACCGAGACTCATAGAGATACACAGAGACTCATAGAGATACACAGAGACTCATAGAGATACACAGAGACTCATAGAGACTCACAGAGACACACAGAGATACACAGAGACTCATAGAGACTCGTAGAGAATCATAGAGACTCATAGAGACTCATAGAGATACACAGAGACTCATAGAGACTCGTAGAGAATCATAGAGACTCACAGAGACACATAGAGATACACAGAGACTCATAGAGACTCGTAGAGAATCATAGAGACTCACAGAGACACATAGAGATACACCGAGACTCATAGAGATACACAGCGACTCATAGAGACTCACAGAGACACATAGAGATACACAGAGACTCATAGAGACTCACAGAGACACACAGAGATACACAGAGACTCATAGAGACTCACAGAGACACACAGAGACTCGTTGAGACACACAGATACTCATTGAGATACAGAGACTCATAGAGACTCACAGAGACTCATAGAGATACACAGAGACTCATAGAGACTCACAGAGACTCATAGAGATACACAGAGACTCATAGAGATACACAGAGACTCATAGAGACTCACAGAGACACACAGAGACTCGTTGAGACACACATATACTCATTGAGATACAGAGACTCATAGAGACTCACAGAGACTCATAGAGATACACAGAGACTCATAGAGACTCACAGAGACACATAGAGACTCACAGAGACACATAGAGATACACCGAGACTCATAGAGATACACAGAGACTCATAGAGATACACAGACTCATAGAGACTCACAGAGACACATAGAGATACACCGAGACTCATAGAGATACACAGAGACTCATAGAGATACACAGAGACTCATAGAGACTCACAGAGACACATAGAGATACAGAGACTCATAGAGACACACAGCGACTCATAGAGACACACAAAGACTCATAGAGATACACAGAGACACACAGAGATACACAGAGACACATAGAGATACACCGAGACTCATAGAGACTCACAGAGACTCATAGAGATACACCGATACTCATAGAGACTCAGAGACTCACAGAGACACATAGAGATACACAGAGACTCATAGAGACTCACAGAGACTCATAGAGATACACAGAGACTCATAGAGACTCGTAGAGACTCCAAGAGATACACAGAGACTCACAGAGACACATAGAGATACACCGAGACTCATAGAGATACACAGAGACTCATAGAGATACACAGAGACTCATAGAGACTCGTAGAGACTCCTAGAGATACACAGAGACTCATAGAGACTCAGAGACACATAGAGATACACCGAGACTCATAGAGATACACAGAGACTCATAGAGACTCACAGAGACACATAGAGATACACAGAGACTCATAGAGATACACAGAGACTCATAGAGACTCACAGAGACACATAGAGATACACAGAGACTCATATACACAGAGACTCATAGAGATACACAGAGACACACAGAGATACACAGAGACACATAGAGACTCACAGAGACTCATAGAGATACACCGATACTCATAGAGATACACAGAGACTCACAGAGATACACCGAGACTCATAGAGACTCACAGAGACTCATAGAGATACACCGATACTCATAGAGATACACAGAGACTCACAGAGACACAGAGATACACAGAGACTCATAGAGATACACAGAGCCACACAGAGATACACAGAGACTCATAGAGATACACCGATACTCATAGAGACTCACAGAGACTCATAGAGACTCACAGAGACACACAGAGATACACAGAGACTCATAGAGATACACAGAGACTCATAGAGACTCACAGACTCATAGAGATACACCGATACTCATAGAGATACACAGAGACTCACAGAGACACATAGAGATACACAGAGACTCATAGAGACTCACAGAGACTCACAGAGATACACCGATACTCACAAAGAAACACAGAGACTCACAGAGACACATAGAGATACACAGAGACACATAGAGATACACAGAGACTCATAGAGACTCACAGAGATACACAGAGACTCACAGAGACTCATAGAGATACACAGAGACACACAGAGATACACAGAGACTCATAGAGATACACAGAGACTCATAGAGACTCACAGAGATACACAGAGACTCACAGAGACTCATAGAGACTCACAGAGACACACAGAGATACACAGAGACTCATAGAGATACACAGAGACTCATAGAGACTCACAGACTCATAGAGATACACCGATACTCATAGAGATACACAGAGACTCACAGAGACACAGAGATACACAGAGACTCATAGAGACTCACAGAGACTCACAGAGATACACCGATACTCACAAAGAAACACAGAGACTCATAGAGACTCACAGAGATACACAGAGACTCACAGAGACACATAGAGATACACAGAGACACATAGAGACTCACATAGACTCACAGAGATACACAGAGACTCATAGAGATACACCGATACTCACAAAGAAACACAGAGACTCACAGAGACACATAGAGATACACAGAGACACATAGAGATACACAGAGACTCATAGAGACTCACAGAGATACACAGAGACACACAGAGACTCATAGAGATACACAGAGACTCACAGAGATACACAGAGACACATAGAGATACACAGAGACTCATATACACAGAGACTCATAGAGATACACAGAGACACACAGAGATACACAGAGACACATAGAGACTCACAGAGACTCATAGAGATACACCGATACTCATAGAGATACACAGAGACTCATAGAGACTCACAGAGACACATAGAGATACAGAGACTCATAGAGACTCGTAGAGACTCATAGAGATACACAGAGACTCATAGAGACTCACAGAGATACACAGAGACTCACAGAGACTCATAGAGATACACAGAGACACACAGAGATACACAGAGACTCATAGAGACTCACAGAGATACACAGAGACTCACAGAGACTCATAGAGACTCACAGAGACACACAGAGATACACAGAGACTCATAGAGATACACAGAGACTCATAGAGACTCACAGACTCATAGAGATACACCGATACTCATAGAGATACACAGAGACTCACAGAGACACATAGAGATACACAGAGACTCATAGAGACTCACAGAGACTCACAGAGATACACCGATACTCACAAAGAAACACAGAGACTCATAGAGACTCACAGAGATACACTGAGACTCACAGAGACACATAGAGATACACAGAGACACATAGAGACTCACAGAGACTCACAGAGATACACAGAGACTCATAGAGATACACCGAGACACATAGAGACTCACAAAGAAACACAGCGACTCACAGAGACACATAGAGATACACAGAGACACATAGAGATACACAGAGACTCATAGAGACTCACAGAGATACAGAGACACACAGAGACTCATAGAGATACACAGAGACTCACAGAGATACACAGAGACACATAGAGATGCACAGAGACTCATATACACAGAGACTCATAGAGATACACAGAGACACACAGAGATACACAGAGACACATAGAGACTCATAGAGATACACCGATACTCATAGAGATACACAGAGACTCACAGAGATACACCGAGACTCATAGAGACACATAGAGATACACAGAGACTCATAGAGACTCACAGAGACTCACAGAGATACACAGAGACTCATAGAGATACACAGAGACTCATAGAGATACACAGAGACACATAGAGATACAGAGACTCATATACACAGAGACTCATAGAGATACACAGAGACTCATAGAGACTCACAGACTCATAGAGATACACCGATACTCATAGAGATACACAGAGACTCACAGAGATACACCGAGACTCATAGAGACACATAGAGATACACAGAGACACATAGAGATACACAGAGACACATAGAGATACACAGAGACTCACAGAGATACACAGAGACTCACAGAGACTCATAGAGATACACAGAGACACATAGAGATACACAGAGACTCATAGAGACTCACAGAGATACACAGAGACTCACAGAGACTCATAGAGACTCATAGAGATACACAGAGACTCATAGAGATACACATAGACTCATTGAGATACAGAGACTCATAGAGACTCACAGAGACACATAGAGATACACAGAGACTCATAGAGATACACAGAGACTCATAGAGATACACAGAGACTCATAGAGACTCGTAGAGACTCATAGAGATACACAGAGACACATAGAGATACACAGAGACTCATTGAGATACACAGAGACTCATAGAGACTCACAGAGACACATAGAGACACACAGATACTCATTGAGATACACAGAGACTCGTAGAGACTCATAGAGACAGAGACACACAGATACACAGAGACTCATTGAGATACACAGAGACTCATAGAGACGCACAGAGACACATAGAGACGCACAGAGACACATAGAGACACACAGATACTCATTGAGATACACAGAGACTCGTAGAGACTCATAGAGACACACAGAGACTCATAGAGACTCATAGAGATACACAGAGACTCATAGAAATACATAAAGACTCAGAGATGCATAGAGACGCATAGAGATACACAGAGACTCATAGAGATACACCGAGACTCATAGAGACTCGTAGAGACTCATAGAGACTCACAGAGACTGATAGAGATACACAGAGACTCATAGAGATACACAGAGACTCATAGAGACACACAGAGACTCATAGAGATACACAGAGACTCACAGAGACTCATAGAGATACACAGAGACTCATAGAGATACACAGAGACTCACAGAGATACACAGAGACTCATAGAGATACACAGAGACTCACAGAGATACACAGAGACTCACAGAGATACACAGAGACTCATAGAGATACACAGAGACTCATAGAGATACACAGAGACTCACAGAGATACACAGAGACTCACAGAGATACACAGAGACTCATAGAGATACACAGAGACTCACAGAGATACACAGAGACTCACAGAGACACATAGAGATACACAGAGACACACAGAGACACATAGAGATACACAGAGACTCACAGAGATACACAGAGACTCATAGAGACACATAGAGATACACAGAGACACACAGAGACTCACAGAGACACATAGAGATACACAGAGACTCATAGAGACTCACAGAGATACACAGAGACTCATAGAGACCCACAGACACGCAACACAATCCGGATGTGGGCGTGGCTTGAACCGGAAACGGAACCCCCCCCCCCCTCCATCACCCTCTCTTCCCCCCCCCCACACACACATGCAAGGCCGTAATGGCGTCGATCAGCAGCGACTTCTATTTGCGCTACTACGTCGGCCACAAGGGGAAGTTCGGACACGAGTTCCTCGAGTTCGAGTTCAGACCCGACGGTACGAGTCGTTCTCCACACTCACACAAACTCTCACCCCCGCCTCCCGCTCCCGCCGAGTCGCTCCCGCGTGGGTCCAAGCCCCCCCGGGAGTTCCTCGCCCACACCGCCGCAAGACGCTAGGCGAGCCGCGGGCTTCGGGCCTACCAACGAGCGGGAATTGTTGAGCTGATGTCGGCTTTGACGCGTTATTAGTTTCGGATTTGGATCTTTCGGATGCGTCGTTGAGTAGAGCCCCCGGAGGGGGGGGGGTTTAGTCGGGACCCGTTGCGTTTTGTTTGCGTGTATTGGGGACACCACGGTGGCTGGGAGATGTTGACTGCCTCGCCTGGTGTACAGGAGGTCGTGGGTTCGAGCCCAATCCCTGACGATGCCTGCTGCTGTGTATTTGGAGTTTGCGTGTCTCTCTCTCTCATCATCATCACGGTGGCTAGGAGATGTTAAGTGCATCGCCTGGTGTACAGGAGGTCGTGGGTTCGATCCTGACCCCTGACGACGCCTGCTGCTGTGTATTTGGAGTTTGCGTGTCTCTCTCTCTCATCATCATCACGGTGGCTAGGAGATGTTAAGTGCATCGCCTGGTGTACAGGAGGTCGTGGGTTCGAGCCCAATCCCTGACGATGCCTGCTGCTGTGTATTTGGAGTTTGCGTGTCTCTCTCTCTCATCATCATCACGGTGGCTAGGAGATGTTGACTGCCTCGCGTGGTGTACAGGAGGTCGTGGGTTCGAGCTCAATCCCTGACGATGCCTGCTGCTGTGTATTTGGAGTTTGCGTGTCTCTCTCTCTCATCATCATCACGGTGGCTAGGAGATGTTGACTACCTCGCCTGGTATACAGGAGGTCGTGGGTTCGATCCTGACCCTGACGATGCCTGCTGCTGTATATTTGGAGTTTGCGTGTCTCTCTCTCTCATCGTCATCACGGTGGCCAGGAGATGTTAAGTGCATCGCCTGGTGTACAGGAGGTCGTGGGTTCGAGCCCAATCCCTGACGATGCCTGCTGCTGTGTATTTGGAGTTTGCGTGTCTCTCTCTCATCATCACGGTGGCCAGGAGATGTTGACTACCTCGCCTGGTGTACAGGAGGTCGTGGTGGGTTCGATCCTGACCATGTAACGCCTGTATATTTGGAGTTTGAGTTTGCGTCTCTCTCCGTGGTGAGATGTTAACTACCTCGCCTGGTGTACAGGAGGTCGTGGGTTCGAGCCCAATCCCTGACAATGCCTGCTGCTGTTGGAGCTTGCGTGTCTCTCTCTCTCATCATCATCACGGTGGCTGGGAGATGTTAACTACCTCGCCTGGTGTACAGGAGGTCGTGGTGGGTTCGATCCCGACCCTGACCCCTCGCTTCTGAAAAAGAGCGATGTCGTTCAGTGGGCCTTACCTGGTTAAACGAAATGTGTTTAGTTTTAATGTACAGGGTGCACCAGGTGTCTTGTAACACCCAATTTACCCTAAACATAGATTTTTTTTTCCCCCTTCCTTTCTGTTTCATATGAACCTTTAAACAAGTAAACCCCTAAAAACAAAGTTTTTCACTATAAATCCTTTATATGCGTGGCGGCTAGAGTCCTCTCGTCCTCTGGCTTGAGATGGCTGCCACCTATGGGTCAGATGATTGCCTGCCACCATTAAGCAATTGGTAATTAAATATTTAATTTGTTTTCCCCTAAAAAGTGTAAAATGTTTGGAATTTTTTTTTCACGAAAATTAATTGTCTCGCACAACGAGTCTGTGTGGAAAATGTCAGCTCGATTGGATCACGGGAAGTGGGTTAAAAAACGACCGAAAGATTTGCACGGTCGTAAGCAAGCAAGCACGCAAGCAAGCACGCAAGCAAGCAAGCAAGCGAACTTAATATAAAGGATTTAAAAAATTGTACATTTTAGAGAATTAAAATGGGGGGGGGGGGGGGGGGTGTCACGACATCTGGACCGCCCTGTAAAGTGCGCGTGAGATGCCGTATTGAGACTTGAGTAGCAAAAGCAGCTGGCTGTGTTGATGATGTGTTATGATCCACTGAGCCATAACAGAATGGGCTTCATTATTAAGGGTTCAGATAAAGAGTACAGTATTTCGTGTTTTCGCTGGCGGCTTCTATACCGCTCACATTTCCGAAGACAAACCGCGGTTTTTTTTTAAGCGTAACCAATTTGTAAATCTTCCAAGCTCGTGGTTTTTGTTGTTGTTCAAAGGGCTAGAACAACAACAACGCAACACGTCCATCAATAACAGCGTGGCCTTAAAAGGGAAGAACAATTTAATATACATAATAGGCGACGTTTCGGGCAACCGACCAAATATATTTCGATTTAAAGCTTTCGTGACTGCAGGGATTCATATTCTTGGTTCTGTCGGTAAATTCACGTAGAAGGGAAATTAAAATAATATTTTTATTGATTATGTTTTATTTGTATTATTTCCCTTCTATGTGACTTTACCGAAAGAACCAAGAATACGACCAAATCTATTTTCCCTTTCAAGGCAGCATATATATATTTTTAAATCCTTTATATTAAGTTCACTTGCTTGCTTAGGACCGTGCAAATCTTTCGGTCGTTTTTTAACCCACTTCCCGTGATCCAATCGAGCTGACATTTTCTACACAGACTCGTTGTGCGTGACAATTAATGTTCGTGGAAATTTTTTTCCAAAATGTTACACTTTTTAGGACAAAATATTATATTTAATTACCAATTGCTTAATGCTGCCATGCAATCATCTGACCCATAGGTGGCAGCCATCTCAAGCCAGAGGACGAGAGGACTCTAGCCGCCACGCATATAAAGGATTTATAGTGAAAAACTTTGTTTTTACGGGTTATACTTGTTTATTTTTATGTTTACCTCTCTACATTAAGCGCTGTGAAGAAGGACCCCTGCCCCAAACGTCGCCTATTCTATATTTTGGCTACCACGGTGTGACCGACGAAAGTGTGTGGGGAGTTTGTGCCGCTAAGTTTCGCGTGTGCATCGGTGGCGGCGGCCAGGCCAGAGATGATTTAGTTTGCACGCTTTTATTTAACTTGCCCTGTTGTCTCCGTATACTCTTTTTAAATCTTTGACGCTGAATGTCTTCGGATACGACGAAGCCCAACGACCCGAAACCTTTGTACACGCGGCAGACTCCCTCCTCGTCGTCATGTTTGTGTGACAATTCAAGATTTCATTTAAGGCTCCGGTCCACGTCCTCCATTCTGCCACCGATCAATGGACACACTTTTGTTTTCACTCAAAAGTGCAAACTAAATTCTTTAAAATTCTGAATATGTTGTGCTCATGAATAAAATTACACATCTTCTTGGTTCTTTCGGTAAAGTCACGTAGAATGGAAATAATAAAAATAAAACAATAAAATAATTCTCACGACGTTTCGGCCACAACGCAAGCAGCCATTCAGACTCTGTCGTCTCGACGGACCTGTTCTTCACCTGAGGACGGCTGCTTGCGTTGTGGCCAAAACGTCGTGATAATTATTTTATTATGTTTTATTTTTACTATTTTATTATTTCCATTCTACGTGACTTTACCGAAAAAAACCAAGAAGATGAATCCCTGCAGTCACGAAAGCTTTAAATCAAAAATTGCACATATCGAAAGGAAGCCACCCACTTTTATTCAGCACATCAAATGTGATTCATTCCGCATTGAAAACCTTGTTTTTTTTCACCTAACATTTTTGTTAGACGTGTTTGCGTGCTGCAACCTTTGAGTGTGGAATCTCACACGCGCGTGTGTTGTGTCTTCCCCCTTCTACCCGCACCACCACTCCTCCACCCGCCTGTGGCTGCCCTACACCGTAGGTAAACTCCGGTACGCCAACAACAGCAACTACAAGAATGACGTGATGATCAGGAAAGAGGTGAGGCAAACGCTGCGTGGTGTGCATCTATATCCGTGTGTGCAGGGACTCATCTACTTACAAACCAGTTAGGTTCCAGAAGGTGTCTGTTCGTAAGTTGATTCGTTCGTAAGTCCAACTTTACGCCCGTCGATTCCAATCATGTACACTAAACATGGGGAATGGCTTTACAATTTGTATAATCTCATGTAGATGTAGATGCCACTGGTTCTTCACGTTCTGCAGATGTAGATGCCACTGGTTCTTCACTTTCTGCAGATGTAGATGCCACTCGTTCTTCACGTTCTGCAGATGTAGATGCCACTGGTTCTTCACGTTCTGCAGATGTAGATGCTACTGGTTCTTCACGTTCTGTAGATGTAGATGCCACTGGTTCTTCACGTTCTGCAGATGTAGATGCCACTGGTTCTTCACGTTCTGCAGATGTAGATGCCACTGGTTCTTCACGTTCTGTAGATGTAGATGCCACTGGTTTTTCACGTTCTGCAGATGTAGATGCCACTGGTTCTTCACGTTCTGCAGATGTAGATGCCACTGGTTCTTCACGTTCTGCAGATGTAGATGCCACTGGTTCTTCACGTTCTGCAGATGTAGATGCCACTGGTTCTTCACGTTCTGTAGATGTAGATGCCACTGGTTCTTCACGTTCTGCAGATGTAGATGCCACTGGTTCTTCACGTTCTGTAGATGTAGATGCCACTGGTTCTTCACGTTCTGCAGATGTAGATGCCACTGGTTCTTCACTTTCTGCAGATGTAGATGCCACTGGTTTTTCACGTTCTGCAGATGTAGATGCTACTGGTGTCTTCATGTTCTGCAGATGTAGATGCCACTGGTTCTTCACGTTCTGCAGATGTAGATGCCACTGGTTCTTCACGTTCTGCAGATGTAGATGCCACTGGTTCTTCACGTTCTGCAGATGTAGATGCCACTGGTGTCTTCACGTTCTGCAGATGTAGATGCCACTGGTTCTTCACGTTCTGCAGATGTAGATGTCACTGATTCTTCACGTTCTGCAGATGTAGATGTCACTGATTCGT
Organism: Lampetra planeri; assembly: GCF_965212315.1. Lineage (NCBI taxonomy): Eukaryota > Metazoa > Chordata > Hyperoartia > Petromyzontiformes > Petromyzontidae > Lampetra > Lampetra planeri. The sequence goes on along the minus strand of NW_027614497.1, from coordinate 19,708 downwards.
CACGTTCTGTAGATGTAGATACCACTGGTTCTTCACGTTCTGCAGATGTAGATGCCACTGGTTCTTCACGTTCTGCAGATGTAGATGTGTAGCGGACCTGGCAGAGACCTCAGTTCGATTCCAGCTCACGGCCACTAACACCAGTGACGATTATCTGAACCGGTCATGGGCATCCCCTGAGTCGACTCAGCCTCAAATGAGTATCTGGGGGCGGTGTGTAAACATCTCCACTTGGGGTGACAAAGGTGGCCCGGACGTGGGGCTGGCCACGCACCCCCACCCCCTTGTGTGGCGTGCCGGCCTGTATAGGTGCTACTCGCTAACAGCACTTGCCCAGACAGTCTGTTGAGGCTACACGGGGGATCTTTGATGGTGTCCCGTTTTCGGGAGTTCTTCCCCTAGAATTGGCTCGCGTGCAGGAGGCAATTATATCCAGCGGTGGATCGGTCGGTGGGTGACGGTGACGGCTGTGTGTGCCTCAGGCGGGTGACGGTGGCGACTGTGTGTGCCTCAGGCGTACGTGCACAAGTCGGTGATGGAGGAGCTGAAAAGAATCATCGAGGACAGTGAGGTCACCAAAGAGGACGACTCCATGTGGCCCCCACCCGACCGCGTCGGACGACAGGTGCCGGGGCACGGCCCGAGAGACGCGGGGAGACGCACTGGGACACGCGGAGAGAGACGCACTCGGACACGCGGAGACACACGCGGGGAGACGCACTGGGGGACAAGGGGAGATGCACGGTGGAGAGACGCTGCGGGGAGACGCACTGAGACACACGGGGAGACGCACTGAGACACACGGGGAGAAGCACTGGGACACGCGGGGAGAGGACGCACTGGGGGACACGGGGAGACGCACTGGGGGACACGGGGAGAGACGCACTCGGACACGCGGAGACACACGCGGGGAGACGCACTGGGGGACAAGGGGAGACGCACGGTGGAGAGACGCTGCGGGGAGACGCACTGAGACACACGGGGAGACGCACTGAGACACACGGGGAGAAGCACTGGGACACGCGGGGAGAGGACGCACTGGGGGACACGGGGAGACGCACTGGGGGACACGGGGAGAGACGCACTGGGACACACGGGGAGACACACGGTGGAGAGATGCTGCGGGGAGACGCACTGAGACACACGGGGAGACGCACTGAGACACACGGGGAGACACACTGGGACACACGGGGAGACGCACTGGGGGACACGGGGAGACACACGTGGGGAGAGGACGCACTGGGACACGCGGGGAGACGCACGGTAGAGAGATGCTGCGGGGAGACGCACTGGGGGACACGGGGAGACGCACTGGGACACACGGGGAGAGGCGCACTGGGACACACGGGGAGAGGCGCACTGGGACACGCGGGGAGAGACGCATGGTGGAGAGACGCACGGTGGAGAGACGTTGTGGGGAGACACGTGGGGCGATACAAAATGGAGAAACGTAGGGGAACGCGTTGGGAGACACGGGACCCACGGAAGGAACTAATACAAAACCCACACGGGTAGAGACACTGGGGAGACATGGGGGTAGAGACACGGGGGTAGAGACACGGGGGTAGAGACACGGGGGTAGAGACACGGGGGTAGAGACACGGGGGTAGAGACACGGGGGTAGAGACACGGGGGTAGAGACACGGGGGTAGAGACACGGGGGTAGAGACACGGGGGTAGAGACACGGGGGTAGAGACACGGGGGTAGAGACACGGGGGTAGAGACACGGGGGTAGAGACACGGGGGTAGAGACACGGGGGTAGAGACACGGGGGTAGAGACACGGGGGTAGAGACACGGGGGTAGAGACACGGGGGTAGAGACACGGGGGTAGAGACACGGGGGTAGAGACACGGGGGTAGAGACACGGGGGTAGAGACACGGGGGTAGAGACACGGGGGTAGAGACACGGGGGTAGGGAGACAGTGGGAGACAGTGGGAGACACAGTGGGAGACACGGGGGAGACGTGTGGGAGACACGAGACACAGTGGGAGACACGGGGGTAGAGACACAGTGGGAGACACGAGGAGACGTGTGGGAGACACGGGGGTAGAGACACAGTGGGACACACGGGGGTAGAGACACAGTGGGAGACACGGGGGTAGAGACACAGTGGGAGACACGAGGAGACGTGTGGGAGACACGGGGGTAGAGACACAGTGGGAGACACGAGGAGACGTGTGGGAGACACGGGGGTAGAGACACAGTGGCAGACACATTGGGAGACACATTGGGAGACACATTGGGAGACAAGGGAGTAGACATGGGGGTAGAGACACAGTGGGAGACACAGTGGGAGACACGTGGGAGACACGGGGGAGACACAGTGGGAGACACGGGGGTGATACACCGCAGCGGTTAGCACTGCGCTGCGCGAGGAACCCGCCGACTCAAGTTCGATTCCCGCTCACGGCCAACACCAGTGATGACGATCTGAACCGGTCCTGGGCGTCCTCTAGGTCGACTCAGCCGAAAATAAGGACCTGGTGTGATGCGTAAACATCTCTCTCCTCATCTCTCTCATCTCTTTCACGCCCTTGCCGCTGCACAGGAGCTGGAGATCGTGATTGGCGATGAGCACATCTCTCTCTCATCTCTCTCCTCATCTCTCATCTCTCCTCATCTCTCTCATCTCTCTCTCTCCTCATCTCTCTCATCTCTCCTCATCTCTCATCTCTCTTTTCATCTCTCCTCATCTCTCTCTCGCCCTTGCCGCTGCACAGGAGCTGGAGATCCTGATTGGCGATGAGCAAATCTCTCTTCTCATCTCTCTCTCTCCTCATCTCTCTCATCTCTCCTCATCTCTCTCATCTCTTCTCATCTTTCTCATCTCTTCTCATCTTTCTCATCTCTCCTCATCTCTCTCATCTCTCTCTCTCCTCATCTCTCTCCTCATCTCTCACCTCATCTCTCCTCATCTCTCTCTCGCCCTTGCCGCTGCACAGGAGCTGGAGATCGTGATTGGCGATGAGCACATCTCCTTCACCACCTCCAAGATCGGCTCGCTCATCGACGTCAACCAGTCCAAGTGAGAGTCCCGCTCGCTCGCTCGCGGAGCCGTGCACCTAGCCTGGCACAGACGTGATCGTGATGCCGACCACCACGAGCGGCGAGTGACGGTTCTTCGTGATGTATTTATTTGTGTGTATTCTTAGGTTTTTTCGGTAAAGTCACGTAGGTAAAAACATTATGCAGTCTATTCTTAGTCTCAAGCCTCGCCTTACCATATTAATAAAAAGTATGCGGCCCTTGCCCCACCACCTTCTCCAACCATTATATATACGGAGTGGTAGCTCCATTATATAAACGCAGTGGTAGCTCTTGCAATCTCTCATTCACTTGATACAGCTGTCGTGGCTGTGACGGTTCCACCTGAAGACGGAGGCTTGTGTTGCCTCCGAAACGTCGTGATTTTTTATTTTTTGTTTTACTTTTAAATGTGTTTTACCTACGTGACGTTACCGAAAAAACCTAAGAATATGAATCATTGCAGTCACGAAAGCTTCAAATCTAGAATTATTCGTGCGCGTGTGTCTGTTTCATCGAATCTCGCTTTGCGTTTGTCCTCCCCGTGTCTCCCAGGGATTCGGACGGGCTCCGCGTTTTCTACTACCTCGTCCAGGACCTCAAGTGCCTCGTGTTCAGTCTCATCGGACTCCACTTTAAGATCAAACCCATCTAACGCGTGCGCACACACAGACACACACAGACACACACAGACACACAGACACACACAGACACACACACACACACAGACACACACACACACAGACACACACACAGACACACACAGACACACACACAGACACACACAGACACACACAGACACACACACAGACACACACAGACACACACAGACACACACAGACACACACACAGACACACACAAACTCGGACATCTGCAGACACGCGTGCGCACACACAGTTAACACCCATGTAGCGCGACTCAATAACACACACACACACGCAGGTGTGTGATCCGGTGATGAACCCACAATATTCACTCCCATGAATTCCCAACTCCCGAGCTGTGCGGCAGGGCAAGGGCTAACCCTGAGGACGCTTTACCAAAGTGAAAGTGAAGCTAAAGAGCAGAGGTCGCAAACCGGTTTTGATTCCTTACCCGTACCCGGCCGCACCAGGATCGCAAACGGGTACCCGTACCCGGCCGTACCCATACCCTACCCGTACCAGGCCGGGTATCGGGTAGGGTACGGGTATCGGGTACCCGATTGCGACCTCTGGGATGAAGCCATGTTGCAGGCGCGGGTGGGTTGATTCTAGGAACTTGAATAGTGAGAAGAGACAAGACGTTGGGAAATGAGTGACAAACGGTGACTCACCAGTGACTCACGGCCTACCCGTACCCGGCCGCACCAGGGTCGCAAACGGGTACCCGTACCCGTACCCGGCCGGGTACGGGTAGCCTGGTATCGGGTAGGGTACGGGTATCGGGTACCCGGTTGCGACCTCTGCTAAAGAGGGAGTGAAGTGAAGGGGGGGCGTGGGGGGGAGGCTGGGTGGTGATCGAGGCAGGGGAACACGGGAGAAGGGAGAAAACCCCCCCTCCCCCCCCACTGCTGAGACACATCCCTGGACACATCCCTGGACACGTGTCTCCCGCGTGAGCTCTCAAGGCCAGATCTTTCACTCGGCTGCAACCAGCTGAGGGGTGACGTCGCCCTTGGTGACGGTCGGTCCAAGCTCTTCGTGCCGACGGCGACGGGCGGTGAATTACGCGACGGCGAATTTCGGAGCGACGAGTGGGTTTATCAAATACTTCAAACTTCTTTTTTTAATTGTCCGAATAAATGGGCACGAGGTTTTTGCTACCTTGGCGGTGGTTGCCGATTTTTCTGCTTTGGCCAGTGGACTAAAAGTAACTTGAGTCCAGCCCTAACAACAAAAACTACGAAACTAAACTTTTTATTTTTTGCCAGGGTAAGGCCCATTGAGCCAATGAGTTATCTTGCAGAAGCACAAATGATGATAGCTCAGCGGGGAGTGGCTTATCACGTGGACATTCATAGCAGCAGCCAAATACTCTAAACGCACGCTCATTCTAAATGCGGAGGGGGAAAATCAAAAGGACAATGGATAAAAAAAAAGTCCACGCGACCACGGGGATAGAGGGAGACACACAAGGTCCCAATATACAGTAGGGTCGAACCCACGAACTCCTGGCGTACCAGGTGAGGTAGTTAACATCTCACCATCACGGTGCCTCTGTTGAGTTCCGAGGGAAATCCGCGGCAGCACAAACGAGCGCCAGGAAGGAACACAGGCCGGGTGTTTTCTTCACATTTGCTCGGGCACCGCGGGTGCTAGGAGATGTTGACTACCTCGCCTGGTATACAGGAGGTCGTGGGTTTGATCCCGAACCTGACGGCTGCTGCTGTATAGTTGTAGTTTGCGTCTCTCATCATCACGGTGACTAGGAGATGTTGACTACCTCGCCTGGTATACAGGAGGCCATGGGTTTGATCCCTACCCTGACGCCTGCTGCTGTATATTTGTAGTTTGCGTCTCATCATCACGGTGGCTAGGAGATGTTGACTACCTTGCCTGGTATACAGGAGGTCGTGGGTTTGATCCCGAACCTGACGCCTGCTGTATATTTGGAGTTTGCGTGTCTCTCTCATCATCATCATCACAGTGGCTAGGAGATGTTGACTACCTTGCCTGGTATACAGGAGGCCATAGGTTTGATCCCTACCCTGACGCCTGCTGTATATTTGGAGTTTGCGTGTCTCTCTCATAATCATCACGGTGACTAGGAGATGTTGACTACCTCGCCCGGTATCCAGGAGGTCGTGGGTTTGATCCCTATCCTGACGCCTGCTGCTGTATAGTTGTAGTTTGCGTGTCTCTCTCGCCGTGGTCGCATGGATTTTTCTCCGGAGTCCTCCGGTTTTTCCCTACACGTTTAGAATCGGCATCGCGCGTTTGCATTTCGCTGCCCTACATTTATCACGTGACCACGATAGGCCGCCACTTGGCTGGGCTATAGTTTGCGATGGCGAGGTCGCTCATGAAAAAAATATATAGCAGCTACATAGCTGAGTGGGCTTTACCTGGAAAAATAAAGAACTTGAGTTGAAAAATGTGAGTAGATTGGGTTAATGTTTAACCCATGGCGACTTCCTGAAGGTGGAGCTCGAAACGATCTTTTTTTTTTGCGCTGGATGGGTTTTAACTTGAGTCTCGCGACAGATTTTTTGTTTGTTTTGTTTGTACCATCGCGGCTGTTGGGAGGTTTGGCGTCGTTTTCATACATTGTTGCATTGGGCGATGACGGCGAATCGTTGAAATAAAGCTCGAGGTTCACTGTTGAGTCTAGATTTGAAGCTTTCGTGACTGCAGGGATTCATCTTCTTGGGTTTTTTCGGTAAAGTAACGTAGGTAAAAAATTAAAATTAATAAAATAAAAATCACGACGTTTCGGAGGCAACACAAGCTTCCGTCTTCAGGTGGAACCGTCACAGCACGCTCGCTGAATCAAGGTTTATTAATTTTTTACCTACGTGACTTTACCGAAACAAACCAAGAAGATGAATATAACTTTCGATGTAAAGCTTTCGTGACTGCAGGGATTCATCTTCTTGGTTCTTTCGGTAAAGTCACGTAGAATGGAAATAATAAAAAAATAGAACATAATAAAATAATTCTCACGACGTTTCGGCCACAACGCAAGCAGCCGTCCTCAGGTGAAGAACAGGTCTGTCGAGAAGACAGAGTCTGAATCACACACTCCAGGCTTGGAGCGACTATTTAAGCTGGGATGGAGGGGGGAAGGGCGCCTTGACAAAATAATTTGCATATCACGAGGAATTTAGCATATTTATGGGAAATTCAGATATGCGATTAGTACTACTTGTGAAATGCGTAGGAGGTTTAGCGGGGGGTTTAAAAAATGTTGAGTCTAGATTTGAAGCTTTCGTGACTGCAAGGATTCATCTTCTTGAGTTTTTTCGGTAAAGTAGGTAAAAATGTTAAATTAATAAAAGTAAAATAAAAATCACGACGTTTCGGAGGCAACACAAGCTTCCGTCTACAGGTGGAACCGTCAAAGCACGCTTGCTGTATCAAGGTTTATTAATTTAAATATTTTTTACCTTACGTGACTTCACCGAAAAAACCCAAAAATATGAATATAACTTTCGATTTAAAGCTTTCGTGACTGCAGGGACTCATCTTCTTGGTTCTTTCGGTAAAGTCACGTAGAATGGAAATAATAAAATAATAAAAATAGAACCTAATAAAATAATTCTCAGAATTATAATTCTCAGAATTATTTTATTATGTTTTATTTTTATTAATAATAAAACCTAATAAAATAATTCTGAGAATTTGTTATTAGTTAATTCTGAGAATTATTTTATTACGTTTTATTTTTATTATTTTATTACTTCCCTTCTACGCGACTTCACCGAAAAAACCCACGAAGATGAATATAACTGTTGAGTGTTCCTGTTTGTTTCGCTTCGGCACCGATGACGTCACTGAACTATTGTGTACCCCCGTTGAAAGTCGCAGGCCGCGTTATTCCCCGGTTCGTTTGGAACAAACTTTGAAAACCCTCGGAACGACGTCACGTCGCCACATTGACAAGCGGTGACTCGGGTGCGTTGGGCTGGGTAAGCGTGCGAACGAAGTGGATTTGATTTTTTTGTTAAATCCTTTATATTAAGTTCGCTTGCTTGCTTGCTTAGGACCGTGCAAATCTTTCGGTCGTTTTTTAACCCACTTCCCGTGATCCAATCGAGCTGACATTTTGCACACAGACTCGTTGTGCGTGACAATGCATTTTCGTGAGAAAAAAAATTCCAAAATTTTACACTTTTTAGGGAAATGTTTTTAAATATTTAATTACCAATTGTTTAATGCTGCCAGACAATCATCTGACCCATAGGTGGCAGCCATCTCAAGCCAGAGGACGAGAGGACTCTAGCCGCCCCGATGCCACGCATATGAAGGATTTATAGTGAAAAACTTTGTTTTTACGGGTTTACTTGTTACTGAACGTGTGGCCATCTGTGTGGGGATCAAGCGATTAAGAGTTTTTATTCTTAAAAGTCTTCTGTGGTGGCGGTTAGGCTAAGAGTTGTTTTACGTGGTGGTTTAGCTGCTGCAGCTCCATACTATTAACATTCCTTCCCTTTATTAATGCTAACCCTACTCCCTCCCTTTGATGCTGCTAATCCTGCATAATGCACGGGCATTATATGGCTTTGAAACCCCACGCCCACCTCCTACGCATTCCACAAGTAGTGACTAATCCCATATCTGCATTTCCCATAAATATGCTAAATTCCTCTTGATATGCAAATTCATTTGTCAAGGCGCTCTTCCCCCTCTAACCCAGCAGCTTAAATATACGCTGCCAAGCTTGGTGGTGCTCATTCAGATGCGGTCTTTCCGACAGACCTGTTCTTCACCTGAGGACGGCTGCTTGCGTTGTGGCCGAAACGTCGTGTGAGAATTATTTAATTATGTTTTATTATTTCCCTTCTACGTGACTTTACCGAAAGAACCAAGAAGATGAGTCTTCCGTGGTTTATGACTTTCTTCCGAGAGTGCAAACGGAGCATGCTTTGACTTGCATTAGGAGTTAATGAGGAGTTGACGTGGATTCCAATCGGAGTTGTGTCAATATATTCAGACCGGAAAAATCCGATGAGCTATGAAGCTTTTTTCACAGGTGTCCAGTCGAGGCACGGGGTCAGAAAGTTCGATTCAAGAACACATGACGGTTGCATGTCATTGTAGGAATCGGAATGTATACTGGAGGAATCCGATGAGCTATGAAGCTTTTTTCACAGGTGTCCCCTCGAGGCACGGGGTCAGAAAGTTCGATTCAAGAACGTATGACGGTTACATGTCATTGTAGGAATCGGAATGTATCCTGGAGGAATCCGATGAGCTATGAAGCTTTTTTCACAGATGTCCAGTCGAGGCACGGGGTCAGAAAGTTCGATTCAAGAACACATGACGGTTGCATGTCATTGTAGGAATCGTAATGTATACTGGAGGAATCCGATGAGCTATGAAGCTTTTTTCACAGGTGTCCCCTCGAGGCACGGGGTCAGAAAGTTCGATTCAAGAACACATGACGGTTACATGTCATTGTAGGAATCGGAATGTATACTGGAGGAATCCGATGAGCTATGAAGCTTTTTTCACAGGTGTCCCCTCGAGGCACGGGGTCAGAAAGTTCGATTCAAGAACGTATGACGGTTACATGTCATTGTAGGAATCGGAATGTATACTGGAGGAATCAGATGAGCTATGAAGATTTTTTCACAGGTGTCCAGTCGAGGCACGGGGTCAGAAAGTTCGATTCAAGAACACATGACGGTTACATGTCATTGTAGGAATCGGAATGTATACTGGAGGAATCCGATGAGCTATGAAGCTTTTTTCACAGGTGTCCCCTCGAGGCACGGGGTCAGAAAGTTCGATTCAAGAACACATGACGGTTACATGTCATTGTAGGAATCGGAATGTATACTGGAGGAATCCGATGAGCTATGAAGCTTTTTTCACAGGTGTCCCCTCGAGGCACGGGGTCAGAAAGTTCGATTCAAGAACGTATGACGGTTACATGTCATTGTAGGAATCGGAATGTATACTGGAGGAATCAGATGAGCTATGAAGATTTTTTCACAGGTGTCCAGTCGAGGCACGGGGTCAGAAAGTTCGATTCAAGAACACATGACGGTTACATGTCATTGTAGGAATCGGAATGTATACTGGAGGAATCCGATGAGCTATGAAGCTTTTTTCACAGATGTCCAGTCGAGGCACGGGGTCAGAAAGTTCGATTCAAGAACACATGACGGTTGCATGTCATTGTAGGAATCGGAATGCAGAGGTGTGGACTCGAGTCATGTGACTTGGACTCGAGTCAGACTCGAGTCATGAATTTGATGACTTGCGACTCGACTTGGACTTGCATAACAATGACTTTGTCCCACCTATGAGATGTGGACTCGAGTCATGTGACTTGGACTCGAGTCAGACTCGAGTCATGAATTTGATGACTTGCGACTCGACTTGGACTTGCATAACAATGACTTTGTCCCACCTATGAGATGTGGACTCGAGTCATGTGACTTGGACTCGAGTCAGACTCGAGTCATGAATTTGATGACTTGCGACTCGACTTGGACTTGCATAACAATGACTTTGTCCCACCTCTGTCGGAATGTATACTGGAGGAATCCGATGAGCGATTAAGATATTTTCCCACACGTCCAGTAAGTAAATCAGAGAGTGCTTGAGCAGGACACGTCTAAAACAAAACTTTAAACTTGTTTATGTTACCAGGTAAAGCCCACTGAGTTATTTAGCTTTTTTTTTTAGAAGCGACCAGGACATCACAAATGACAGCTCAACGCAGTGGCTTGTCACGTGGACATTTCTAGCAGCCAAATACTCAAAACGCGCGTTGATTCTAATTGTGGAGGGATAAACCAGAGGGCAGTGGATTCAAATCCACGCAAACTCCAAACATACAGCAGCAGGCATCGAACCCACGACCTCCTGTACACCAGGCGAGGCAGTTAACATCTCCTAGCCACCGTAGCGCCCTTACGTCACTGCGGTCAAGACGAATGTCTGAGCTGCAGCCTCAGGAGGATACAACAGCCGCCTGTGCCAGGCTAGGTGCACGTTGAGGCGCTCGCTGGCAGGAGGAGGAGGTCACGGGACCAGACTCGGGTGGTGCCGTGCGGTTGACTGAGATGACTGGCAGATGCACCAGCTGTGCCCCCTACCACGTTACGACAACCAGCCACCGCGTGTCCCCTGTGCCAGGCTAGGTGCACTTTGAGGCTGTCACGTGAAGTGCACCAGCAGCCTGTGGCTCGCTCCCTCGCTGTGCCACAGGAGAGCACGCAGAGATGGAGGAATCAGAAAAATAAAAAAAATCAAATCCCTTGGTGCACCTAGCCTGGCACAAGCGCCGCGGTGACGTCACCGCCAGCTGATGCTGTGGATCTTATTGTTGTCATCGCAACGCGGGGATCGCGACTCGCACCCCCCCCCCACCCCCTTCGGAAAAGGCGACCTTCATCCAGCAGTGGATCAAAGTCGACGCCGATGCTGAACATTTACCAAACGCGTTCCACGTTGACAACACGTGCGCGCGGGGTGGATCTCCGGGCTACCCGTAGTCGCGTTCCGTTTTTGGAGGGGGGTGAGCGAGGGGGTGGGGCGTGAGCGAGGGGGAGGGGGGTGAGTGGGGTGGGGGGTGAGGTGGGGGGTGAGTGGGGTGGGGGGTGAGGTGGGGGGGTGAGCGAGGGGGTGGGGCGTGAGCGAGGGGGAGGGGGTGAGTGGGGTGGGGGGTGAGGTGGGGGGTGAGTGGGGTGGGGGGTGAGGTGGGGGGTGAGGGGTGAGTGAAGTGGGGGGTGAGGTGGGGGGTGAGGTGTGGGGTGGGGGGTGAGGTGGGGGGTGAGCGAGGGGGTGGGGGGTGAGCGAGGGGGTGGGGCGTGAGCGAGGGGGAGGGGGTGAGTGGGGTGGGGGTGAGTGGGGTGAGTGGGGTAGGGGGGTGAGGTGTGGGGTGGGGGGTGAGTGGGGTGGGGGGTGAGGTGGGGGGTGAGTGGGGTGGGGGGTGAGGTGGGGGGTGAGCGAGGGGGTGGGGCGTGAGCGAGGGGGAGGGGGTGAGTGGGGTGGGGGGTGAGGTGGGGGGGTGAGTGGGGTGGGGGGTGAGGTGGGGGGTGAGGGGTGAGTGAAGTGGGGGGTGAGGTGGGGGGTGAGGTGTGGGGTGGGGGGTGAGGTGGGGGGTGAGCGAGGGGGTGGGGGGGTGAGCGAGGGGGTGGGGCGTGAGCGAGGGGGAGGGGGTGAGTGGGGTGGGGGTGAGTGGGGTGAGTGGGGTAGGGGGGTGAGGTGTGGGGTGGGGGGTGAGTGGGGTGGGGGGTGAGGTGGGGGGTGAGTGGGGTGGGGGGTGAGGTGTGGGGTGGGGGGTGAGTGGGATGGGGGGTGAGTGGGGTGGGGGGTGAGGTGGGGGGTGAGGTGGGGGGTGAGGTGGGGGGTGGGGAGTGAGTGGGGTGGGGGTGAGGTGGGGGGTGAGGTGGGGGGTGAGTGGGGGGGTGAGTGGCATGGGGGGTGAGTGAGGGGGTGGGGGGGTGAGTGCGGGGTGAGTGGGGTGGGGGGTGAGTGAGGGGGTGGGGGGTGAGTGCGGTGCGGGGTGAGTGGGGTGGGGGGTGAGTGAGGTGGGGGGTGAGTGGGGGGGTGAGTGGCATGGGGGGTGAGTGAGGGGGTGGGGGGTGAGTGCGGGGTGAGTGGGGTGGGGGGTGAGTGAGGGGGTGGGGGGTGAGTGCGGTGCGGGGTGAGTGGGGTGGGGGGGTGAGTGAGGTGGGGGGTGAGTGGGGGGGGTGAGTGACGGGGTGGGGGGTGAGTGAGGGGGTGGGGGGTGAGTGCGGGGTGAGTGGGGTGGGGGGGTGAGTGAGGGGGTGGGGGGGTGAGTGCGGGGTGAGTGTGGTGGGGGGTGAGTGAGGGGGTGGGGGTGAGTGGGGGGGTGAGTGTGGTGCGGGGTGAGTGAGTGGGGTGGGGGTGAGTGGGGGGGGTGAGTGTGGTGCGGGGTGAGTGAGGGGGTGGGGGTGAGTGAGTGGGGTGGGGGGTGAGTGTGGGGGGTGAGTGGGGGGTGAGTGAGGGGGTGGGGGTGAGTGGGGGGGTGAGTGTGGTGCGGGGTGAGTGAGTGGGGTGGGGGGTGAGTGAGGGGGTGGGGGTGAGTGGGGGGGTGAGTGTGGTGCGGGGTGAGTGAGGGGGTGGGGGTGAGTGGGGGGGTGAGTGTGGTGCGGGGTGAGTGAGGGGGTGGGGGTGAGTGGGCTGTGGGGTGAGTGAGTGGGGTGGGGGGTGAGTGTGGGGGGTGAGTGGGGGGTGAGTGAGGGGGTGGGGGTGAGTGGGGGGGGTGAGTGTGGTGCGGGGTGAGTGAGTGGGGTGGGGGGTGAGTGAGGGGGGTGGGGGTGAGTGGGGGGGTGAGTGTGGTGCGGGGTGAGTGAGTGGGGTGGGGGGTGAGTGAGGGGGTGGGGGTGAGTGGGGGGGTGAGTGTGGTGCGGGGTGAGTGAGTGGGGTGGGGGGTGAGTGGGCTGTGGGGTGAGTGAGGGGGTGGGGGTGAGTGAGTGGGGTGGGGGGTGAGTGGGCTGTGGGGTGAGTGAGTGGGGTGGGGGTGAGTGGGGGGGTGGGGGTGAGTGAGTGGGGTGGGGGGGTGAGTGGGCTGTGGGGTGAGTGAGGGGGTGGGGGTGAGTGAGTGGGGTGGGGGGGTCAGTGGGCTGTGGGGTGAATGAGGGGGTGGGGGTGAGTGGGGGGGTGAGTGTGGTGCGGGGTGAGTGAGTGGGGTGGGGGGGTGAGTGGGCTGTGGGGTGAGTGAGGGGGTGGGGGTGAGTGAGTGGGGTGGGGGGTGAGTGGGCTGTGGGGTGAGTGAGTGGGGTGGGGGTGAGTGTGGTGCGGGGTGAGTGAGTGGGGTGGGGGGTGAGTGGGCTGTGGGGTGAGTGAGTGGGGTGGGGGGTGAGTGAGGGGGTGGGGATGAGTGGGGGGGTGAGTGTGGTGCGGGGTGAGTGAGTGGGGTGGGGTGTGAGTGGGCTGGGGGGTGAGTGAGTGGGGTGGGGGGTGAGTGAGGGGGTGGGGGTGAGTGGGGGGGTGAGTGTGGTGCGGGGTGAGTGAGTGGGGTGGGGGGTGAGTGGGCTGGGGGGTGAGTGAGTGGGGTGGGGGGTGAGTGGGTTGTGGGGTGAGTGAGTGTGGTGGGGGGTGAGTGAGGGGGTGGGGGTGCGGGGTGAGTGGGGGGGTGAGTGTGGTGCGGGGTGAGTGGGGGGGTGGGGGGTGCGGGGTGAGTGAGGGGGTGGGGGTGAGTGGGGGGGTGAGTGTGGTGGGGGGTGAGTGAGGGGGGTGGGGGTGAGTGGGGGGGGGTGAGTGAGGGGGGTGGGGGGGCGGGGTGAGTGAGGGGGTGGGGGGTGCGGGGTGAGTGAGGGGGGTGAGTGAGTGGGGGGCGGGGTGAGTGAGGGGGTGGGGGGGCGGGGTGAGTGAGGGGGTGGGGGGGCGGGGTGAGTGAGGGGGTGGGGGGGCGGGGTGAGTGAGGGGGTGGGGGGGCGGGGTGAGTGAGGGGGTGGGGGTGAGTGGGGGGGTGAGTGTGGTGGGGGGTGAGTGAGGGGGGTGGGGGTGAGTGGGGGGGGGTGAGTGTGGTGCGGGGTGAGTGAGTGGGGTGGGGGGTGAGTGTGGTGCGGGGTGAGTGAGGGGGTGGGGGGGCGGGGTGAGTGAGGGGGTGGGGGGTGCGGGGTGAGTGAGGGGGTGAGTGAGTGGGGGGCGGGGTGAGTGAGGGGGTGGGGGGTGGGCGGGGTGAGTGGGTGGGGTGAGTGAGTGGGGTGGGGGGTGAGTGTGGTGCGGGGTGAGTGAGGGGGTGGGGGGGCGGGGGTGAGTGAGGGGGTGGGGGGTGCGGGGTGAGTGAGGGGGTGAGTGAGTGGGGGGCGGGGTGAGTGAGGGGGTGGGGGGTGGGCGGGGTGAGTGGGTGGGGTGAGTGAGTGGGGTGGGGGGTGAGTGTGGTGCGGGGTGAGTGAGGGGGTGGGGGGGCGGGGTGAGTGAGGGGGTGGGGGGGGCGGGGTGAGTGAGGGGGTGGGGGGGCGGGGTGAGTGAGGGGGTGGGGGGGCGGGGTGAGTGAGGGGGTGGGGGGGGCGGGGTGAGTGAGGGGGTGGGGGGGGCGGGGTGAGTGAGGGGGTGGGGGGGGTGGGCGGGGCGAGTGGCGGTTGGTTCCGTAGTCCGACTCCGGATCCGCTCCTCGTTGGTGAACTCCACTCCGGCCTCTGACTCCACTCCGGCCTCGCAGCCCTCCCATTGGTCCGCAGGCTCCACGCGTCGACGTTGACGTCATCGCGGGAGTCCAGTCCGGAACCGCCGAGAAACTCCACCCCGGGCTCCCCACCGCACCCAGTTGCACTGTACCTCCTCGCCTTGATGATTGTATCTTAACGTATTTTAATCCCGTACCCTTCGCATTCATCAGCGAATCGCCGTCACACACACACACATCTCTTTAGAATAACACAACGATCAAGGCGAACGCGATGTCGTCCAACAACAGCGGCGGCAGCAGCAGCAGCAACAACAGCAGCGACCCAAAGAAACCCAACAAGATACAGAGGTTCGCTGGCTATGAGAAGGCACTCACAGACACACACACAGCTTTTAATAATTAACCGTGTTTATAAGTATTGTTAGTTAGCCTCTATGGAAATACAGCAGAAAGGGTGCGCGGTGGCTAGGAGATGTTGATGACATCGCCTGGTGTACAGGAGGTCGTGGGTTCGATCCCGACCCTGACGACGCCTGCTGCTGTATATTTGGAGTTTGCGTGTCTCTCTCATCATCATCACGGTGGCTAGGAGATGTTGACGACATCGCCTGGTGTACAGGAGGTCGTGGGTTCTATTCTGACCCTGACGATGCCTGCTGCTGTATATTTGGAGTTTGCGTGTCTCTCTCATCATCATCATCATCACGGTGGCTAGGAGATGTTGACTACTTCGCCTGGTGTGCAGGAGGTCGTGGGTTCGATCCCGACCCTGACGATGCCTGCTGCTGTATATTTGGGGTTTGCGTGTCTCTCTCATCATCATCATCACAGTGGCTAGGAGATGTTGACTACCTCGCCTGGTACACGCCAATTCGTCACTTGTACAGCACAACGGTGTGTTGGAGAGCCAAGCGCAACATTTAAAATCTAGATTGTACAATCACAATATACAATTGCAATGTACAATCATGATTATAGAATTACAATATACAATTACAATGTACAATCACAATATACAATTGCAATGTACAATCATGATTATAGAATTACAATATACAATTACAATGTACAATCACAATATACAATTACAATTTACAATTATGATTATAGAATTACAATATACAATTACAATGTACAATCACAATTTACAATTACAATTTACAATCACAATTTACAATCTAGATTGTACATTTACAATTACCAATCAGATTGTGAATATTGTGGGTTTGGCTTTCCAACACACCAACTGGCCACGTTCCCTTTACGTGACAACCCTCACTGGTTGGCTGTGTCGGGTGGTGGCGGGTTTTAACGACACAACATTTACATATCTACGCGATCGAACCCAACAACAACAACAACAAAAAACAACCTCTATTAATGATCAACGCCCGATTCGTTCGCCAACCGGAATCCAGTGAAGCTCTGCGGGCACCTTGACAGACACGGCGGGGTTCGTAAGTCGAAGAGCGCGTAAGTCGGGGTTCGTAAGTCGAGGAGTGCGTAAGTCGAGGAGTGCGTAAGGCGGATTATGCGTCAGTTGGGGCGTTCGTAAGGCGGGGCGCTCGGAAGTCGAGGAGATCGTAGGTTGGTTGTTCGTAGGTCGGGGAGTTCGTAAGTCGATGCGTTCGTATTCTTGGTTCTTTCGGTAAAGTCACGTAGAAGGGAAGTAATAAAATAATAAAAAATAAAACATAACGAAATAATTCTCACGACGTTTCGGCCACAACGCAAGCAGCTTCCCTTCTACGTGACTTTAGCGAAAGAACCAAGAAGATGAATCCCTGCAGTCACGAAAGCTTTAAATCGAAATTCAAGCGTTCGTAGTTTGTGGCGTTCGTATGACAGATAGTTCGTAAGTCGGTGAGTTTGTATGTTGATGGTTCGTAGGTCGGAGGTGTTTATAGGTTGGGGCGTTCGTAGGTTGATTGTTCGTAGGTCGGGGAGTTCGTAGGTCGGGGAGTTCGTAGGTCGGGGTTCGTAAGTCGGGGGTTCGTAAGTCGGGACCTGTGTAAGTCGGGGTTCGTAAGTAGGGCCGTTCGTAAGGCGAAATATTCATGTCTCGGCCGGTCGTAAGCATGGGCGTTCAGAAGTCGAGGAGGTCGTAGGTTGGTTGTTCGTAGGTCGGGGAGTTCATAGGTCGATGCGTTCGTATCTTGACTGATCGTAAGCATGGGCGTTCAGAAGTCGAGGAGGTCGTAGGTTGGTTGTTCGTAGGTCGGGGAGTTCATAGGTCGATGCGTTCGTATCTTGACTGATCGTAAGCATGGGCGTTCAGAAGTCGAGGAGGTCGTAGGTTGGTTGTTCGTAGGTCGGGGAGTTCATAGGTCGATGCGTTCGTATCTTGACTGATCGTAAGCATGGGCGTTCAGAAGTCGAGGAGGTCGTAGGTTGGTTGTTCGTAGGTCGGGGAGTTCATAGGTCGATGCGTTCGTATCTTGACTGATCGTAAGCATGGGCGTTCAGAAGTCGAGGAGGTCGTAGGTTGGTTGTTCGTAGGTCGGGGAGTTCATAGGTCGATGCGTTCGTATCTTGACTGATCGTAAGCATGGGCGTTCAGAAGTCGAGGAGGTCGTAGGTTGGTTGTTCGTAGGTCGGGGAGTTCATAGGTCGATGCGTTCGTATCTTGACTGATCGTAAGCATGGGCGTTCAGAAGTCGAGGAGGTCGTAGGTTGGTTGTTCGTAGGTCGGGGAGTTCATAGGTCGATGCGTTCGTATCTTGACTGATCGTAAGCATGGGCGTTCAGAAGTCGAGGAGGTCGTAGGTTGGTTGTTCGTAGGTCGGGGAGTTCATAGGTCGATGCGTTCGTATCTTGACTGATCGTAAGCTGGGGCGTTCGGAAGTCGAGGAGGTAGTAGGTTGATCGTTCGTAGGTCGGGGAGTAGGTTAAGTCAAATCGTTCAAAGTTTGTTGCATTCGTATGACGGATAGTTCGTAAGTCGGTTAGTTTGTACGTTGGTGGTTCGTAAGTCGGGGCGTTTCGTAGGTCGGGTGTTCGTAAGTCGGGGTGTTCGTATGTCGGGTGTTCGTAAGTCGGGGTGTTCGTTAGTCGGGGCGATTCGTAGGTCGGGTGGTCGTAAGTCGAGGAGGTCGTATGTCGGGTGTTCGTAAGTCGGGGTGTTCGTAAGTCGGGCGCTGTCCCCCCCGTGTGTGTGTGTTTGTGTGCGCGCGCAGGTACAAGCCCCCGTCAGCAGAGAACTCGCAGACGCTGGAGGATCCCACGCCGGACTACATGAACCTGCTGGGCATGGTGTTCAGTATGTGTGGCCTCATGCTCAAGGTGACGCGCGGCATGGACAGAAGGTCCCCCGTGTAGCCTCTAGCAGACTTGGGGCAAGTGCTGTTAGCGAATAGCAGCAGCGCCTATGAAGGAGACAAAGACAAAGATCTCCCGTGTAGCCTCTAGCAGACTGTCGGGGCAAGTGCTGTTAGCGAGTAGCAGCAGCGCCTATGAAGGAGACACAGACAAAGATCCCCCGTGTAGCCTCTAACAGACTGTCGTGTCTCCCTCTGCCTCCCCGTGTCTCCCTCTGCCTCCCCGTGTCTCCCTCCCCGTGTCTCCCTCTGCCTCCCCGTGTCTCCCTCTGCCTGCCCGTGTCTCCCCCTGCCTGCCCGTGTCTCCCTCTGCCTCCCCGTGTCTCCCTCCCCGTCTCTCCCTCTGCCTCCCCGTGTCTCCCTCTCCCTCCCCGCGTCTCCCTCTGCGTCTCCCCGCGCGCCTCTCCCCACTCTCGTGCAGCTCAAGTGGTGTGCCTGGGTCGCCGTCTACTGCTCGTTCATCAGCTTCGCCAACTCGCGCAGCTCCGAGGACACCAAGCAGATGATGAGCAGCTTCATGTGAGACTCCGAACCAGACACACACGCCACCGCCGCCGCCGGCGAGACTTGGCTGCGACTACGCTTGGTTTATTTGAGCAGGTTAGGCCCCGCTGAGCTATGTAGATGTTTTTTCAGGAGCGACCCCGGCCATGACTAATGATAGCTCGACGAAGTCGCTTGTCATCGTGATCGACGGACGTGGCTTAACATCGCGTGGAAATTTGTAGCGGCAGCCGAATAATATGGGAGCGTAGAGATCCTTAGAGACCCGCAGAGATGCATAGAGGCCCACAGAGACACACAGATACCCATAGAGATACATACAAACCCTTAGAGATACATACAGACCCATAGAGATGATGATGAGAGAGAGAGAGAGACACGCAAACTCTAAATAAACAGCAGGCGTCAGGGTCGGGATCGAACCCACGACCTCCTGTATACCAGGCGAGGTAGTCAACATCTCCTAGCCACCATGATGATGATGAGAGAGAGAGAGAGACACGCAAACTCTAAATTAACAGCAGGCATCAGGGTCGGGATCGAACCCACGACCTCCTGTATACCAGGCGAGGTAGTCAACATCTCCTAGCCACCGTGATGATGATGAGAGAGAGAGAGACACGTAAACTCCAGATATACAGCAGCAGGCATCAGGGTCGGGATCGAGCCCACGACCTCCTGTATACCAGGCGAGGTAGTTAACATCTAGCCACCGTGATCATGATGAGAGAGAGACACGCAAACTCTAAATACACAGCAGCAGGCATCAGGGTCGGGATCGAACCCACAACCTCCTGTACACCAGGCGAGGTAAGTCA
This sequence comes from Lampetra planeri, assembly GCF_965212315.1. NCBI lineage: Eukaryota > Metazoa > Chordata > Hyperoartia > Petromyzontiformes > Petromyzontidae > Lampetra > Lampetra planeri. Next base: position 283 of record NW_027614497.1, on the reverse strand, counting down.
ACATCTCCTAGCCACCATGATGATGATGAGAGAGAGAGAGAGAGAGAGACACGCAAACTCTAAATAAACAGCAGGCATCAGGGTCGGGATCGAACCCACGACCTCCTGTATACCAGGCGAGGTAGTCAACATCTCCTAGCCACCATGATGATGATGAGAGAGAGAGACACGTACACTCCAAATATACAGCAGCAGGCCTCGTCAGGGTCGGGATTGAACCCACGACCTCCTGTACACCAGGCGAGGTAGTTAACATCTCCTAGCCACCGTGATGATGATGAGA